>NC_052953.1:21224304-21389304 GCF_013358895.1 Oreochromis aureus
GACCCTGGAGCGGTTGGTCCTGGCTCAGCTTCGGCGCCTGGTGAGCTCATCACTGGACCCACTTCAGTTTGCCTACCAACCTGCGGATGATGCCGTCATTCACCTCCTACATCATTCCCTCTCTCACCTGGAGACCGCTGGGAGCACTGTGAGAATCATGTTGTTTGATTTCTCCAGTGCCTTCAACACTATTCTTCCCTCGGTTCTGAAGGACAAGCTGGAGAACTCTGGAGTGGACCATCACCTCACTACCTGGATTTTGGACTACCTCACCGACCGACCACAGTATGTGAGGACTCAGGGCTGTGTGTCGGACAGGGTCGTCTGCAGTACGGGGCCCCACAGGGAACGGTTCTGGCTCCGTTCCTCTTCACCATCTACACTGCAGACTTCTCCCACAACTCCACCCAGTGCTTCCTGCAGAAGTTCTCTGATGACTCTGCAATAGTCGGCCTCATCACTGATGGGGACGACAAGGACTACAGAGGACTGACTCAAGACTTTGTGGACTGGTGCCAACTGAACTACCTCCAGATCAATGCCAGTAAAACCAAGGAGCTGGTGGTAGACTTCTGCAGGCACAAACATCCTCCACTGCAACCACTGAACATCCAAGGTATGGACATTGAGGCTGTGGACAGCTACAGGTACCTTGGTGTTCATCTGAACAGCAAACTGGACTGGACTCATAACTCAGACGCCCTCTACAGGAAAGGGCAGAGCAGGCTGTACCTGCTGCGGAGACTCAGGTCGTTTGGAGTGGAGGGCCCACTCCTGAAGACCTTCTATGACTCTGTGGTGGCCTCAGCCATCTTTTATGGTGTGGTCTGCTGGGGCAGCAGCATCTCTGCTGGGGACAGGAAGAGACTGAACAGGCTGATCCGAAGGGCCAGCTCTGTTCTAGGATGCCCTCTGGACCCAGTGGAGGTGGTGAGTGACAGGAGAATGGTGGCTAAGCTGTCATCCCTGATGGACAACATCTCCCACCCCATGCAAGAGACTCTGACAGCATTGAGCAGCTCCTTCAGTGGCAGGCTGCGGCACCCACGGTGTGGGACGGAGAGATTTCGCAGGTCTTTCCTCCCCACTGCTGTCAGACTCCACAACAAAGACTTTTGCAGCTGATCAAACCCTCACACGTGCAATAAGACTGCTATATGTGCAATTCTTTCTCTGACAAAGTTGTACTTTTGTACTTTCTTACTCAGTTGTATATAGTATTTGTATTCTATTTTATTCTATTGTATATATTATTCTATTTTTATTCTATTGTATATAGTATTTTATTTTTATTTTTATTTTATTGCATTCCAGTGTTTTCTAATTTCTGCTACATAACTTGCACTTTTGCTGTAACAAAACAAATTTCCCACCTGTGGGACTAATAAAGGTCATCTTTATCTTTATCTTTAATGCTGTGCCACTTTTTGTATTGCACTCTATATCATAGTTCAGAAAGGAAACTGTATCCTGACTACTGCTCTTGGCTTTATTTTCAGGCTTTAGGAAATAACCACTGTAGGCTAGGTAACCCCTTACAGGCTGTTTTAGACTAAATCAGGTGAGGTACCGTAGAGAGCAATTACATCAGCATTAGTTGTAGGATGTAGGTCCTATCCCAGGTGCCACAGGGCGAAAGGCAGAGCACAATCTGGACAGATGGCCATTCAAATTCACACCTAGAGGTAATTTAGAACCACCAGTAAACCTAACCCCGCTAACTGCATGCCTTTGGAACCAGAGAGAACAGACATGGGGAGAACATGCAAACTCCACACAGATAACCTTCTTGCTGTGAGGCAATAGTGCATGTGCCCAGCATGTGTAGCTGTGCTTCAATATTAGATTACCTTTATTTCTTCGTAGGCCGTATCCACAGCAGTCACATCGTGGCTGTGATGCTCTCCAGACATGCAGTCTTTCTCTGACAGCAGAAATCCACAGGTGAGACAGAACCAGTCCATCCCCTGTAGCTCAGCAGCTAACTGGGCCTGCATTTCCTCCTCTGCGTCGATTATTTCATAGTCAGCCTCAATCATTTCTTCTTCTTCTTCTTCTTCTGGGAAATAATCTACCTTCTCTACCACCATCTCTTCATCCTCTTCTTTCTTCAGAGTAGGCTGTGGTAATAGCCCAGCCACATCTCTCTGTGTTTCAGGTTCTGGCATCTCCTTTGCATCCTGTTTAGATATCACTTCATATTCCATCTCAACGTCAGGTACATCGGGGCGCCCTGCAAATCCCCAATCTTGCTCCATTTGTTGCTCAACATCCTCTCTTTGCAGCTCAACATGTGGAACTAGATCTTCTTTAATAACGCTCGTTTCTTCCATCTTGTGGATCTCTGCCATCTGTTCTACGACCGTTTGTTCAGGATGTATTTCCTCTCTGTGCACTTCATATGAACCGTCTTGGGGAGTAAAGATGATTTTGTCTTCTTCTGTGGGTCTCTGCATCTTCGCCTCCTTGGAGTCAGTTTCCTCTACAGGTGCAGGTGGCGAATAGTCCATATCGAAATCATTCCTGGTTTGTTCTTTTTCTACTGCAGAGGTTTCTGGTTCTACTTTGACTTCAGGCTCCATCATTGTTTCTTCTACTGGTGCCTGAAGTTCAGCTGTGCTGTTAGACTCAGGGAGAGGAACCGTGTCTTTCTCTGACCACTGACTGATCTCTACATCCATCTCTACAGCTTCTCCTTTGGGGACGAGGAGGATTAGCTCATCACCTACGGTCACTATGTCCTGAACCAAAGTCCTACTGGTCTCTGCGGGTACTTTAGAGTTTGTTTCATCTGATTCACCATCAATCATGTCTTGTTGCTTCTGCTGAGTTTTAAGGGTTACATGAAGTTTCTCATCTGCATCTGTCATGACTGCTTCTGAAACAGGCTTGGTTACTTCAATGGACGTGGCTGTGACCTCTAACCCTTCTTTATCCAACTTGTCCTCAGCAGTAGTTTTCCCTGTCAGAGGTTCGTGTCCTTCAGGAATACTTCTCACTTCCTGAAGATCAACACAAACTTGGGTTTGAATCTCTTTTTCATTCACTGCTTTTTCTGTTACCTCCACAACAGTGTGCACTGCAGCATCACAGTCCGTGATAACCTCAACAGGTCCAACATCTTCAGCCTCTTTGTGCTGTAACGTTGGTGTTTGAGCCGAGGGTTCAGTCAGAGTAAACGTTTCCTGTGTTACAGTCTCAGGTTCCTTCACTTCAGCTAAGGCCTCTGCTTTGGTTACTAGTTCTTCATCATCAGACTCTATTTTGGTGTCAGAAACAACCTCCTCAGGCAAACCCGTCTTCCAGGTTTCTGCTTGTACTTCAGATTTAATGACAGCAGGAGGCACCTCGCTGCTTACAGGTGCTTCTACATCTGCACGCACTACAGGCGTCTTTTCATCAGTCTTTTCTGACACCTCCTCACAGCCATGCTCAGGTTCAGTGCAGCTTTGCTCACACTTTTTTTCTTCTTCTCTCTGATGACCCTCACTCTGTTGTGTGTGGTCTACTTTACAGTCCACCTGGTGAGTTTCAGGAAGTGGCTTTTCTGAGCTGCACTCAGAAGACTCTGTCATGTCTGTCTTACCTTCAAGCTTCATTTGTTGATCTTCCATTTTTTTCTCTGGTGGTTTAGACTCCTGACCTGAATCTTCCAAGGTCACTCCTATAGTCTCCTCCTGAGTAGCCTCAGAGAGTTGCATTTCCTCTGGTTCTTTAACTTTTCTCCTATCTACTCCTCTTTGCTCGTGCAAATCTTCACTCCTGTCTCCAACACTGACTTGCTGCTCCTCTGGTTCCTCCTTCTTTACCTTTTTTTTCTTTTCTTCTTCTGGCACTCGTATTAGACATCCTGTCATTTCAAACTTACTTTGCGGCCACATCATCCTTCCTTCACTCTCACTGGCCACTGGCTCTGGTTGAACATCCAGCGTAGGAGTTTCGTCTTTTAAAATGAACTTCTCCAGGTACCCATGTGCCTCCTCTGAATCTGACAAACGTCTCCTGTAAGACTTCTCAGATGCCACGCTCTCTGCTTCAGAGTATTCCTCATCACTCTTCCTCCTCTCACCCACAGCATCCTCGTAAAGGTCAGAGTACATGAAGGACATGGCAGTGGGCTCCTCTAGCAGGATCGGGTCAATGATCTTAGGAGGTCCAGGAGAGATAAAGATGGGCGTGAGAGTGGTCTCTTCACTCTCAAACAACACTGATCCGCTCCCCTTTGTTGACCTCTGGCTTTCTCGTCTGCTTCTCATCCCTCCTTGGCTCTCAGTCTTGTCCTCTTCTCTCTGATGTAGTGCATCAGCAGGAAGTCCTTCTCCATAAAAGACCTCATCAAAGTGTTCCCCAACTATATCTACATCTGAAACAAACACGAAAGAGTCCTCGGATGCAGAGGGGGCGCCTGTGGCTGTTTCTCCTGCAGGCTTTTGTTCCTCAGCTTGGAGTTTTGCTGCAGGCTGTTTAACCTCCTCCTGCAGCTCTGCTTGTTCTCCAGGAGCCACCACATCCAAAAGGGTAAACTTCTCGAAATAGTCGATGTCACCGGTGCTTTCTCTCTGAGTGGGTGTGTGTCCTGTGTCTGCTGATGGCTGAGAAGAATCTTGCTTTGAGGGCTGTGGAGAAATTAAAATCAGCATCTCAATCCAAAAGGTGCACTGTAACACTTAAACTGACAAATGAAACATAATAAAGATCAAAAAGTTCATTATAACAATCTTTCAAATGAAACAGAAAAGTACCTCCTGGTGTTCCAGTATTTCCTCCCCCTCTGGCAAGACTTGATTATCTTGCAACGTCCACTCAATGTGGTTATGAGACTTGATCTTTGGAGTCTGATCCAGATAAGACAAATTGTCCTGCAGCTCTGTACTCTCCTCCTCGTCCACAGTGGGTAGTTTAGAGGGGACTCTAATGTTAAGAATCTCATAGCCCTCTGAAATCAAACTAAAAAGCTGCTGATCTTTGCTTTTGATTTCCTCCAAGCCCGTCTCTGTTTTGCTATTTTCCTGCTTGACATTGGGAAGTGAAACCTCTGCCATCTCCGGTCTCTCCACTCCTAGAGCTGAAGCCGATCTCGAGCTCCCAGGTCGGCTCAGCCTGTCCCCGAGCCTACTGCTTCTTCCTCCAGACCTCGTCCTCCTGCGGACTACTTTCTCCTCATCAAAGACGATGGTGATCTTTCCCGCAGCTCCCGAGCCCTCCATGCTGTAAGCTTCAGAGGTGGAGCTCGTCTCAGAGGCCCACGGAGTAGAGCAGCGGCTAGAGGCCGTCTCCCAAACAATACCACTGTCCTCGCTCTGAACTGTTACCATCGAGAACGACGGATCCACCATTAGGCATTGGAGCTTGGGCTTCACCGATGGGTCCTGGACAACTTCTCGGAGACTGAAGGAGAGAGGAATTGACTGAGTGAGAGGAATGAGGAGGGAGGAAGGAAAGGCATGACTAAACAGTCTGACTGCAAGAGGAGATCGTTTTGGCACAGCTCATGGAAATATAAGCTGAGGACAAAGCAATTAATCAAATCAAAACATATTCGAGCAACATTTTGGACCACCGAGGCAGCTGAGTTAATCTAAGATGAAAACACAGTAACACCAGTTAATCTTTTCTCAAGATGATCACTTGAGATTTGCAGACCTCCAGCATTAGACCAGGTGTTTGGTGCCGGGCTACCAGTGAGAGTGATGATCTGAAAAAAATAACGATCTGATGCGCTCTGAGCCATCGCTCCGGCTATGAATACATCCGAGCCCCCTGAAAGGTGACGTCCCAAGGCGTCATTCATGTAATATTAGAAAAGCGATGCCTGGCCTTCTGGGATGCATCCAACATATCAGTTTCTTCTACTATTTATGAAATGGGAAGAATAAGTAGAGGAACTAGTATAAAAATGAGATGTAAAACATGGGGTGGTGAACAACATCGAACATTGATATAGCTGCCACACTGACACTTCTTTACGTGATTATTTAAGGCATTAAGTTAGTTTAATGGAGATTAATGGAAACTAAATTGAGTTTATGTTTTCCAGATAGAGATAAGCCACAACTTCTCCTTTCCTTGTTTATAACAAATTATTTGATGCTAAGAAGCCCAGAGACAAAGAACTAACATTTTAAAAAATCACTCTAAAACAGAGATAATATGAATAAAAATGACGTTATTCAGATTCTTTTAAAAGCACCTGTTTTGTAGTTCTTCCAATTCATCTTCATCGTCCTGGCTCATGACATCTGAAGCTTCACACTGAAACTCCTGCAGCTCCGTCATCTCTGAATACAGACTCTCACATTCGTCCATCTTGGTAATTTCCCCCAAATCTTCTCTTTTCAACCCCAAGTATTGTTTTTTAGAGTCCTCTTGATGTTTTGAGTCACTCTGAATTGGTAGTCGGTCCGCCTGTTTGTGTCATTCTAAGTTGGGAGATGTCCATCTGACTCAGCGAGGGACAGAAATAGACAGAGCCGGGAATGAAAAGTGGGGAGTCAAGTAAGACAAGGGCAAAGCAGTTGGTGGGGGTACGTATCAGTAGAGACTGAGTCAAACACACGAACAGCGAACATTAAGAAGAATTTAGAGTTTCAAAATGTTAAAAAAGCAATGTTTCACTGCATCTTTGTGTGTGCCAGTGGCAGCTGACAGAGGCAATATGACTTTAAGTTCAAAATCCCCTTCCCCAAGTTAAATATAGGCCATGTGCTGAAAGACTACCCCTGCCTCCCTGCTGCTGGTGGCAACACACACGCACCCACATATCTTGTAAGGTATCTAACCGCTGACCAGAACTATACAGGAGCCATAAAACAAGTTGTAATAGGTCGTCAAACCAAAGAACAAAAAGCAAGTGGCGCACTGCTGCCAGAGGAGGCTGCAAATAATATAATAAAAAAAACAAGATCATAATTTCTCTAAAGATCTGCGAATTATACTTATAAGCTCATGAAGGGTGAGGGCGAATAAACTGCAAACTGAATGGTTTCTTGACAGTCACCAGAGCATTTCTGATACGGCTCTCAGTAGACGTATAAACTGAAGGGCCAGATGCATTTCTCACATGGCATTTAGATACTGTTAATCTCCTACATATATATATATATATATATATATATATATATATATATATATATATATATATATATATATATATATATATATATATATTTTTTTTTTTAGGTCAACAAATTCTTCTTTGATCCTGTCCATTTTCTTCAAAATTTTTAAGGCCACACTGCGCACTATACTAAAATTTGCCAGTATTGATTCAGTCTTTTCTAAATTGTCTTTTTGTAAGTAGACACAACACTGGTTCATCCCCTAAGGTAGGTGTGATTTTTAATGATTCATATATCAGTGGTAAATCAAAAAACAACAACATTAAAAAAAGAACCGGAGGGAAAATGGATGAAAAAGCAGTAAATGTCCAAAGAAAAAAAAAATCCTTGAAAGACCTCCAGAAAACCTGCAGAACTATCGCTCAAGAACGTCTGGCTCCTCGGAAACAAAATATAAAGAAAGTAAGGTGGCTCAAAACATTTGCAAGGTATTTATACAAAAAAAACAAAAAACAAAAAAAAGTCTTTAAACCTTAATTTACTGGTTACATTTTCAAATGTGCTGACATGTGAATACGAACAACACCTCCCCACCCCCCCCCCCCCCACCCCCAAAAAGAAGCCCGTGTACAAAGTAATCTGATTTTGGTGCTTCTATTTGCATAGCCAAGATTTCAGTGGACTTCACATGAAGCTCCAAAATATACATTGAAAACAATCATACATCTTTAGAGATTTAATTTTTTTAAATAAACATTTAAAAGTCAGTAACTCACAAAATGTACAAAAAGAGGAAAGAAAAGACAAATTTACATGAAGTGTAAATTCTTTAAATAACTTATGTATACGTAATCCAAACACGAGTGGATAACAAATAAATCAAGTACATTTCTAAAATGACACTGCACAGCCTTTACACCAGACATTGAGTTCTTGATGCAGGACATATGGACCAGTTATTACAGGAAGGGGGGAAATCTAGAGTCTGGCCTCTTTGCAGCCCTCGGGTGACTTAAAAGTACCCTTATCGTGCTTTGGGGGTTCCTTAAGTCTGTTGAAAGGTTTGTGTGCATATAAAAGGTTTGCAAAGTTACAACAGCTAAAAATGCAGCTGTTTAACTGCTTGAAACACCTCATTTGCAATCCAGGCTTTTCTACAGTTACTTATCTACATCACTAGGTAACAAACTGGCAACCTCCCCACCTAAGCTAATCTGATATGCCCTCAGACAAACAGTGAGGACCTGATTAAGTCCAGGCGCAGGCAGCTGCTTGCAGTACATACAGCTTCTGGTAGCCAGCTATAAAATGTTTCAGCTACGAGAAATCGAACACCAAGTATTCTGCAGATGGCTGCAAGAGTGAATACGAGAATTTTTATGCACTCCAGACAACAAAAGGTGTGTTTCAGACAGAGGCAGCAAAGCAGTGGGAGATTTCTTTTGCACTTTGAAGCGGGTAAAGAATTTTAGCAGAACCAAATGACATTTAGGAGCCATTAAATGAGTATAATAAGGGCACTTCAAATTACAACACTGACTTAAGCTTTAGGCAGTGAGCGTGGGAAACTAGAGGGCAATTAATGCAATTTTAAGCAAAAAGTGTCTGAAGTGTTTAAATCCACCACATTCTCACTATTGACCTATAAAAATAAAAAATAAACTTTGATGTTACAAGTTGGTCCAGACAGAAACATGACAGACTGTACATGTAAATACGTGGCAGAGATTAATCGTTTTTAAATACAACGCTGTGCAGTATGGCTCTAATAATGTGGAAATTTAATCGAGATCAGTGGCTGGGACTCGCCTTTCAAAATAAAATGCTGCTGCTTCCATTTAAGCTAACTTTACATAAGAGTCATCTCCCAGTTCATTGATAAACATATTCCCTGCAGGGAAAATAGGCCATATAGCAGCAATATCCATCTCTTATAAGAGGTTCAGCATTTTTCTGTCATCAGTTTAGGTAACAGGATTTTAATTTCAGAGGCCTCTAGCATCTCTATAAAATAAATTTTTCCCTCAAATACTGCATTATCCTCCGTTACACAAATTTGACAGCAATGCATTTGAAAGTCGGTGGTACATTTTGAATATTACAGCCACAGAAAACACAGATATGGAAGCGGCCGTGAAGGTGCCAGCGCAGCAGGGTTTCTCTCTCAGAACATCAATACGTTCTCGCATTGTTTCAGGAGACGGTCTTGAGGTAGAGGACACCGGTTAGCTCATCTAATTAGAGGAATCTCTCATCCCCTGGATGACTCCTTAATGATGATGGCTCTGAAAGGGAGGATCGAGTTCAGCTCCTTCCTCTCGTGTAGTAACCGACACGACTGAGGAGACAGAAGCCGATTATGAATAACTCATATGTGGCCCGTAGCGGCTTGGAGAATGAAGAGCGAGCACAGTTATCAAAACTTCAACGTACCTCAGCAAACTTCGCTTTAATGGCATCGAACTTGAGCTTCTCGTGGACGGCCCTGGCGACATTATTTCTTTCAAAAGGCTCTGAAACAAAAGGAGTCACTGTTGGATTACTGTGGACATTTCTCACAGCGATACTAATGTTAAATGGTGGTGGCCGTGGCCTGTTACTTCCAATAAACTGCATACCTTCCACACATATGAATTTGTTATTCCACTCTTTAGAATTGTTCTTAGGGAACGCTCTGGCTTCTCGAACAGAAATCACCTGTTTATCCCAACTGCAAGACAAAGACAACAACAGGAAAGGGATTACACTCAGTGCTCGTTAGACTGAAAGTTAACGCAATCTTCAAGCGCCTCAAGGACTACAGCAGTGCCTTTGCATACTACTTTATTCCAAACAAAGCGCAGACAGATGAAGTTTCTTCCAAGCATGAGATAGATTTAGTTTAAGTCATGAAAACACAGAAAAAAACAAAACCTAGCCTTATTTTTATCAGAATTATGTTATATTTATGTTATTATATGTATGTATAAATGAATTAGCCCTCCCCCCCAACAAAAGCAAAAATCATTCAACTTGTGTTTTCTAAAGTCACTGACACTATAAACCGTCTGCTCCATGAATGTTAGTCTGATTTTTCACTTTGGGATGGTGTGGTAACACACTGCAAACACAGGGATCGTGGTATGTCATGGTAGTGCTGTGTAAGGCCAAAGGTCTCACCTGCTTCTGCCCCTCAGCAAGAAACATGAAACCAGGGAGGAGGAAGCGGGACAGAAGACAGTGAGGAGAAATGGAGGACTGAGAGGGAGGAGGAGTTGGCGAGGAGAGTTGGAGATGAAGAATGGGAGCAAGAAAATCAACACGGTAAAGAGCCACTCAACAAGATACTCATTGGAAGGTACCTGAACTCTGTGGCATAGTACTTGAGAAATCCTAAAAGCAGCTCCCCCAGAGAGGACTTGTTTCTCGAGATGTAGGGAGGGATGTGTTTGGGTCCCTCTGGAACCATGTCCAGGTCCATTAAAGGATTAAATGACTCCTGTTAAAATCAAGACACGGGACAAAAAAAACATAATAAGGAAAGCAGTGAAGGAGACTTTATGACACACGCTTGGAAACCTTGCTTTTATATAGGAACATAACAAGAATGGAACCAGTTGAGTTGAATCCACTATTGCAAAGAAACTCATCACGGACGAGTTGCACTTGCTGGCACAGGCTGACTCAGTCCGCCAGCAACGTGTCGGCATGTCTGTCTGCATTTATAAATTAGATGGCGCTTATTTGCAAACCTTCACCTGCCTGTCTTAGAGTGACTGCAGCCAGTCTGATCACAGTTTTCGTCCCATTTTTCTCTACTGTGACTGAGCCATTAGAGATTCTTTAAACAGTTTCTCAAGTAGCTAATTACCTTACTAAGTGGTAGGTTACAAAAGAAAAAGAATATAGTTTATAAATGGTTTTAAATGAAAACAACATTGTCAAAAAGAGATTTCAATGACTCAAAATGCAAAGAAGATACTTACTGGGTAGTCCCTCTGTAGAGATGGGAGGACAGGTTCACTAAGAGCTACAGAAAACACATCATATACAAATCAAGTCAGTCTAGGCCAAAAGAACAAGTGGGAGGAATCTTTTCTGCACGTGTGACTGTACTGACTCTGGAGGTAGTGCAGGACCATCAGCACCAGCGTGTAGCTGCTTAATGTTCCTTTGCTGGCATCATTGATATTATTGTATCGTGCCCATTTCTTGATGACGAGGATCATGGGTCTTACCCTGAGATCAGCTGAAAGAGAGACCACACAAACACAGCATGTCACAACAAGTATGCGTTGCTTATAGCTGGATTAAAAACAAACGATCACAGGCAGAGCTGAAGTTTGAAAAGCTGCTGCCATGAACAAAATTGGTCTTATTGACCGTCTCACCCACCATAGGCGTAACTCCTCAGAAGGAATGTATTCCTGATGCCCACTGTGTTGTTGACATTCAGATCAAACTCCAGATCACTACGGAGCGAAGACCGGAGAGAATCATAAACATCATAAATCTGCTTTCTGATTTGATGATGACTGTTCCAGCAACTGCTTTGCTCTCACCTGCCTTTCTCCCTGAACCTGAGGATTGGCACTTTGGCTCTGATCAGCTGATTCCTCTCTACATACGCTGAAAATCAAAACAAACATCATGAGATCCATTGTCATTTGTTTCATTTTCTATAAACAGAAACCCATTTTCCACTAAGTGAACAGCTCCCCCTAGTGACAAAAGCATAATTCTAAGGGAAAATCTTCATATCAGAGCTCACAAAGGACACCAATAATTGTATTTTTGGTTAAGAAAACTTACTAGATATACGCAAAAATAGTGACTTACACAATACTAAGTATGACACTGTTTACAGACATGTCTACGAGCGTTTAAAAGTTAACAGTGAATTCTGTTTTTATAGATGATTTGGTATTTGATTGCTCACAGAGGGTTTTGAACAACTTTAGGAGACGACCAAGAACACGAAGAGCATCAGGCTTTTTCTGGAACAAAAAGAAGGAACACTGCAAGTGTTAAAGAGGAAGTCGGCATCTATGACTGCACATTTTACACATTTCCATGACATTTACGGTACAGAAACAAAGATAGTTACATTTCCCTTGATAACCAGGCATATATCAGCATCGCTGCACCGGGAGCCCAATCCGTTCATAGACGATCCAGTCAAGTAAAGCCGCGCAGCTGTGAGAAACGCACGTGGTGAATAAAAATCAAAGCAGCAAGACAGAGCAGAATGTGGATGTACAGTTCATACATACATGGAAAGATTTGCTGTATATCTTGTTGCAGACGACTGCGGCACACCTCCTTCCGCTGCAAATCTGAAGGCTGCTGCTGGCACGCCTCAAACAGCTCCACCATCTGACAACTCAGCTGAGGGTAGGGCTGTTCGATATAACGATATATATCGGATGACGATATAAAAACGTCTATCGTTTCATTTTACGCTATCGTTTGTTTCGTGGTGTCGCAAAATAAACTGTTTGCGGCAATATTTTTTCATCGTTTTGATGGTCACTGTAGTGGCTATATTAATTTCTTAAAGTTCTCTCTTTCTCTTATATTTAATATAACCACACTACAGACGGACAAGCGCCTGTTTTTATGCGTTGTGGTTAGCAACAACGACGGTAACACCATCGCGTGTCCGCTTGTTTATGTTCCACATAAACCTTTCACAATAAAGCTCAAGATCCTGTTGAGACTTTTCAAAATAAACTGAATCACGTGAAAGAGCAGATTATTTACGGATGAGAAGTAAAAAAGAGCCGCCAGGTGCTAAAAAAATAAACCTTAGACTCAAACGTTAGAACAGGCTTTTCCCAGCAGCACGCTGTGTAATAAATACTCACAAAGAAAATGGCAGCCATTACAACTAATGTCTAAAAATGTTTAGTTTCATGCATCTGTTAAAACACTGGACTCCAGCTACATGACGCGCAGCTGGAAACACTTCCCGCAAGTCGAGCTGCCCGAGATTCACAGAATTTACAGAAAATGTTACATTTTTGTGATTTATATCGTTATCGGGACGATAGAATTCTTATATCGGGATATGAGATTTTGGTCATATCGCACAGCCCTAGCTGAGGGCACATAAACATGTGACGCTGACTAAACCAAACATATCTACACGTAAACATGCTCAGACTTCATGTTTATTAAATAAAGCCTAAGTCCTTCTGAATTTACCTTGTCTGTAATGCTGGCATGCAGACTGCTGGAGCTTTCCAGCACAGCGGGTACCTGAGGGCGGACGTCTAAGTTAGGGCCGGGATAAGAGTGATCAAAACCAGTGAGGGATAATCTTGAGGGCTCTGCCACCGCTCGGTCGGTACGATGATGTGGAGGCCGGCTATGAATTAAAGGTGGGCTGCTTAAGTGGTGGCTGGGGGTGTCAACACGTTGGCGCTTCACATGATGAGCGCTGAACTGATCATTCTGCCTCCTGGAAGAAGCACGAAGACAAAGAAAGGTGATAAGACGTAACAGGCAATGGACTTGGACAAATGTGGGTTATTCTTGGATCGATAAATAGTAATACGTGACATACTTGCGCCCATTGATCATAGCTGGCATGTGACGAGGCTGAACAGTAGAGGTGGATGGTGGGGGGTTCCATTCATAAGAAGGCAATCTCTCAAGTCTAGGAAAGCTTACAAAAACACATATGCATATTTTACTGCACAGAACGCAAAAGTCTAAAACAAGCAACCACTAATAAATGATGAACTTTTCAGTTTCTTTGTTTTGTTTTCTTTCACTCGGGTGCCACGAAGCATGAATCCATACAGAGCGAGACGCATTTGTCCTTAACAAATGTGATAAAAGTTAGAATGCAATATTTATTATTGGCTTTTTAAATTTAAAATAAGGATTTTGTATTTAAAATGACTGCGAGACAGATGGTTGTGGGTTCAAACCCATGGAGCTGCTCTGTGTGAAGTTTCCATGTTCTTTCTGAATACTTTGACTTTTTTCCGCAGTCCAAAGACAGACATGGAAGTGTGAATGGTTGTCTGCTTCTCTGTGTTACCCAATGACAAGTGGAAAAGACTCCAGCCCCACTACTGCCCTGAAGTGGATAAGCGGTTAGAAAAGTGGATGGATATATTTATAATATGGTTGGTGCTTGTCAGGAGCAAGACTTTAGAAGTTCAGAGGAATGAAGGTATGCTGACATTTCGATCTCAAGAGATACTATATTTAGCAACACTTAACATACAAACTCACCAGCCACTGCATAAGTTAGCCTTGCTAGCACTGGGTTGGAGCCCTTTTTTTTGCCTACAGGATTCCAAAAATTCTTTAATGTCATTGATTCAACAAGGTACTGAAAAAATTCTTCAGAGATTGTGGTTCATATTGACATGACAGGATCACACCGCTGCTGCAGATTTGACAGCTGCACATCCGAAAAGTGCATCTCCTGTCCCACCACATCCCAAAGGTGCTCTATTGGATTAAGATCTGAAAACTGTGGAGACTATTTGAGAACAGTGAACTCACTACCATGTTCAAGAAACTGTTTAAAATGATTTAAGCTTAGTGACATGGTGTGTTATCCTGCTGGAAGTAGCTACCACACGTGTACACTGTGGTAAAGGGATGAAGCACTCAGCACCAATACTCAGGTAGGCTGTGGTGTTTAGATGATGCTCAGTTCATACTAAGAGGCTCAAAATGTGCCAAGAAAATATCCTCACACTATTACACCACCCTTAGCATGAACCATTGATACAAGGCAGGATGGGTCCATGCTTTCATGCCATTTATACCAAATTCTTACCCTCCCCGCTCCCATTCGAATGTCACAGCAGTCTTCTGTTGTCCAATTTTGGTGAACCCATGGAAATTGTAGCTACAGTTGCCTGTTCTAAACTGAATGAAGTTGCACCCAGTGTTGTCTTCTGCTGTTGCAGCCCAGCTGCTGTTAGGTGTGATGCGTTGTACATTCAGAGATTCTCTTCTGCAAATCTTGTTATTTGAGTTGCTGTTGGCTTCTTATCAGCTCCAAGTAGTCTAGCCATTCTCCTCTGTCATATGACATAAACACAGGAAATTTTATTCAGAGAATTACCGCTCACTGGCCATTTTCTCTTTTTCGGGCTGTTCTCTGTAAATCCTAGAGATGGTTGTGTGGGAAAATCCCAGCCGATCAGGAGCTTGTCAAATACTCAGACCAGCCTGTCTGGCACCAACAACTTCGCGGCCATGTTCAAAGCCACTTAAATTGCCTTTCTTCCTTATTCTGATATTCACTTTGAACTTCAGCAGCTCATCTTAAAGATGTCTAAATATTTTAAATGCACCAAGCTGCTGCCATATGATTGACTGATTAGGTTTTAATTTACATTAACAAGCCTCAAACAGGTGTACCCAATAAAGTGGCTGGTGAGCGTACACTGAATATATGCATCCTCTCTTGTTGCTTGGACAAATTTGATGAAAAATTCCTGTTGTGAATAATTTTTAAAATTTAATTTAGTGTTTTCAGTACACAACAACATTTCAGTTTTCAATGACTTTGGCTCAGTTTCCCCACATCGAGAGTTTTAAATTAAGTTCACTATAATAAAATTGATAAACACTGCCTGTTGTAATTTCCAGTAGACCAGTTGGCCAATTAAAAAATGATGTGTAATGTCTGAGCACCAGAATCCATATTTACATAATCGGTTTTCTATCAAGTAAAAAGAAAAACCATCCTAGTCTCATATATAGGAAACTACTATCTTCTTTCACTGTTTTTCTTTTTAAATGACTACAGCGCTTATTCAACGACAAAAAAGGTGCCAATAAAAACTGATCCACTTATCAATAATCAATCAACATTAATCAACCAGCCCTTGCAGCTCTGAACAAAATGCACCGACACAACAGGAAATCTCAACCACAGCTAACAAAGTTTACTCCAGTTCATCTTGAAGCAGCTGCTGTCCAGTACACACCCGAGACTGATACTCGAGTTTTTCCATTCACAGGACTCACCTGTTGACACCTGGCAGACTTTGGTGGTTGTAATCGTAGCTCTGGGGCGCCGTTGGCGGTGGATGCAGACCGTTACTGTAGGCTGATCGTCCCCTCGGTGGGGTAGTTCTGCGGGGGAACATGCTGTGGTTCTTTACAGAGCTCCAGCATCAACTTCGCTGATGGTACGAAAGAAGAAAAAAAAAGATATTGAAGCCCATATCATTAGTACCGGAAGAGAAACTGTCAACTGAGAAACTGGCGTCATCTGTTATCCAATAATAATATTAACAGTAATGAAAAGTTACTCAGGAAACCGAAACTTTAACGCGCAGTGTAGCAAGCTAACATTCGCTAGCTGGTGACTAGCAGCGCCTAGCTAGCTAATTTAAACATCGTTGAAGACAACAGTAACAGTTAAAGGCGTTTCTGTAATGCTTATAATGAAGGGGGCATCTGGAGAAATGTGTCACTAAATTCTAACAATATTCACCAAAAACCTGAAGCCAAAACACTCGAACACACCTACCAAATTGCATGTCACATGTAAACAAAACTGAAGATGTTAATTTCCTGCGTACATACTTCCGCATTGATGCCATGACGTCATGAAACAAGAGTTAAAGGGACCGTATCCGCGAGTTCTTTAAAGGAAACACCCACCCAGCTCGTCTTCGCATGTTGCCTGCCTTTGTTCTGTTTTCTGTCGAGATGATCCCACACTGTTATATATGATCTCACACAATTATGGTGAGATCCCGGCTCTAGGGAGGCCAATCCATGACTCGTAGTGCTCCACAATGTGTTTTTCTGTTCAACTATGCTTTTACTGCACTGGCAGTGTGTTTGGAATCAGTATAATTCTGAAAAATGAAGCTGTTGCATATCAGATGCTTTTCGGATGGTATTGCACAGCTGGCCAATGCTTTTCTGTGTTTATAATTCCATCGTCAATAAGATCCAGAAGACCACTGGCTGAAATGCAGCCCCACACCTGTGCTGGGTCTTTGCTGGATTTGTCCTGATTTTAGTATCCATATTCAGATACTGTTCATCTGGTGTAGATAGTTTTTTTTTCGCCTACCAGTTCTTCTTTTGCCCTCACATTGTCCCATTTTAACAACATTTTTAAGGCCACACTGCACACAGTTTTGAGATATGCCAAGTCTTTCTTTGGGAATCATCTTAATCCAAAAATACTTTCTCATGTCTGTCAAAGTCTGTGCATTTTTCACAGATTAAATTAAAGAAATGGGATTTTTTTCCCTGTTTTTGCGACAGGCTGCTAAGAATAAAGTGCCTAAAGATACAATTTCAAATTGCTTCTTGCTAAGTTCTCTGTTATGAGTAGAGACCACACTGGCTCATCGCTTAAATTGGGTGCCTGTTTCATGATTCACTGATTCATCATAGGTCAGTGTTAAGTGGCTCAATAAAAACGGTAAAGTGAGCAAAGTATAAAGAAATGAGGGGTGGCTCAAGACTTTTGCACAATACTCTGTATTCAAATGAGGTTAATTTGAATGTGGGCAGGGGATCAGATAAAGCCTAGTAAAATCACAATGGCTCCTTTCATATTATCTATTATCTATTGTCTGTTGAGAAGCTTTAGGATTTGGTCCCAAATGATATCCTCTCTTCACTCTCCACACTCTCTACTATTAAGCTGTTAAAAATTCACAAATTTAAGTCATTGTTAGCTGATATGAAAAAATGTATTTTCTCCTTTCACAATGTACATTTTTCAGTGATTAGACACGACCTTACTGTGAGAAGGCAGGCTAATAAATCTACACCATAATAAAAGATAGGCTGCTTTCATTAACCAACCGCTTTTAAATAAATTATTTGCTGTTTTCTATTTTTCCATTTCTTCAAGATGTGCTTACACTTTATGGCTTCATATTATTTGTATCCCCAGAATTAGATGCTGTTCTAGGGTTTGGTTACTCGACAGATACATTAAAAAACCCCAAACTCACAAAACAGCACCTGTAGACTAATCATGACGCCTAAACTGGAGAAGAATATCATTTAAAAAAAAAACAAATATGCAGGAATTACAAACAATAAACCCAAATAAAGTTGTATGGGTGTATCATATCATATCATATCATATCATATCATATCATATCATATCATATCATATCATATCATATCATATCATATTTTTGAGCTGCCAGAGAGCAGGGCCAACAAACTAAATAATGGGTTATTCATTTTTCAAGGGGTTATTTTTAATTTTTCCTATTTTCAGAAATAAATGACCTGTTCTCTGCATCACCTCGGGCTGCTGGTATTCACAGCGAGAGAAAAAAACAAACAGAATATTAAAGTAGGAAATTACCTATTACAGTAGCGGAATAATGTTTCCTTTACAGCCCTAGTGAGGAGGCTACTTCCCAGTAAACTTCTCATAAAGCATCAAACGGCATCGGTCTCTAGAACTCCGAGTGACGTCACTGCGGAGGATGGTGTCGTGACGTCGGCAGTATCAATACTGACATGAACTGAGTAGGAGGGAAGCGGATGCATCAGCATCAGCCAGATGTGGAGCGGGTATGGGAGGGAGGGAGGGGTGGGGGGCTTGGATCAATAGTAAAGCTCAAATAAAGCTACAGCAGGACGTTTTAATTCATGGGAACCAATATTACAAATATTGATAAGGAGTGATAATTTGTCAATTTGGTGAATCAGAGAGAGAGACAAAACGGGTATGATTTTGTGTTGAAGAAGCGCGTGATTTTATTTTATTTTATTAGGACATACACAACTAATAAAGAGTGAGTGGAAATGCTGTGGAATAGTCTGGGCGGGAGAGTGGGGGTGTAGCCCGTGAGGCTGTGGTAATATCAGAGAGAGAGAGGTGGGGGGAGAGAGACGCGGGTGGACAGTGTGATGCTGCGCGTTATCTACTGGCTAAATGAGGGTTGTCTTTCCCAGTTTAGGCAGCAGGGCTTCTCCACCCTTTCCAGTAAGGATCCGTAATTTACACGACAACAGCAGGGCGCCTGTCGGATCTCCACTGGACCCTGCGCTGCTGGATTTCCCACAGTGCTTCTGCTGCTACTGCTGCTTCATCACCAAGCTCTTAACGCCGAAGGAGGACGAGGTCTGGTTTCCGTGCCATGTGCAGAACAACATGTATGTGTGAATTCACGCGGTGACAGCGGAGGGGGGAATGGAGCAGTTGTCATCAAATTCCTGCAGACGCACCGACGGTGATACTGTGGAGGCTGTCGTGTAGTGAAAAGACCTTCATACGCAGCGGCCAATCCTAGAGATTTCGGGAGGTTTTGACAGCCAAATAAAAGGGGGAAAAAGAGCCTCAGCGGTCAGGTTTCATGTCAACCACAACAATGGGGTAAGTGTGGTTATTATCCCACAGACTGACTAGTTTTCTTCCCTTGTTTTCTGTTTTTACATCAGCTGCAGCTGCCTCTCGGGGTATGAACTTGCCTGCCGTGAAAACACAGCAGGCAAAAAATAACGACCGGAGACTATGCGTAAAAATGTACCCAGATTCTATATCACACGCCTTACGTGGTGTTTAATAGAGCGTGTGGTGGATGCATGTTCAAAAGGCTGTATGACGTGTGATTACGAGGTGCTCTGTTCACGGCCTTGATGTGCTGCACACTAAACAAGGCATTCATATAACGAGACAACTTATTCATTTCCTCCATGAAGCAGGCCTGCCGTCTTCTAGGTATAAAAACGAAGAATAAACACAAACATACTGCTTAAATATAAGCCTCATTCAGAAGTTAAGTCTAGCTTCAAACTTTTAGGATCAAAATACTCTGTTAATCTGCAGTCATTCCCAAAGTGGGATTATACCGGTGGGTCTTATAGGGGCTTTGGCTGTGTTTACCAAAATAAAGCAAAGTTTAAGTTCTTTGTTATTCTTTATTTCTTTAAATCTGACACACCGCAGTATGAAAATGAGCTGCTTTATCCAGGTCCCTATGTTTACTCCCCTACTTCATTATAGGTAGTTATGAAATTCTCAAAGAAATCATGTTAAAGGGCAGCATTTGTTCTTGTATACTCCCAGTCACAGACAGCGTGTGATGAATTGTACATGCTGTTCCTGCTCCAGAGAAGGGTTTGAACAGTCAGAGGCAGGGGGATGTCATATGCTGCACTGAGCTCTGTAATGACAAAAGGTGGCTTTCTGTCTCTATATGGCAGCACAGTGACCGCTGCCATACACGTCCTCAACAACAGGCTTCCATCAGTGAAACAGCCGCCTGGTGTGCACACAGCACCGCTCATTTGCATGTCCCCTAACCTCGAGCTCAGTGGTCCATTTCCCCCACCAAGCCTGCCGTTCATTAACGGCTGTCTCCCGCAGTTCATTGTGATTAATTGCACAGCAGGGGGTAAACAATGTGGCACAGGGCACAGTGCGATTCTAAGGCATCAGCCAAAACTCCTGCATTAACTATTTACAATACTCTGGAGGCCTCACAGTCGCCCACTCTGCCCTCCCACAGTGTGGGCTGCACATCATTCAGCCATGTCCCACTCAGCTTCAGCTGTCCACCAGGCTCTGCCATACTGGTGACTAAGTTACTGTTATGCAACTGACTCAATGACTCAATTGATCTGCAGTTGGACTAATTGTAAACTCGGATTCAAAGCACTGCGCCGCTTACAGTGTCTGAATAGGTGCAGATAGGGTGTAGTACACAGACAGATAAAGTTACATTTAACTTCCGGCCTCGAGTGGTTTTATTCCAAGCCTTCCCCCAGCGCCGATGGTGATGGCACAGGATAACATTAGAATGTCTATCAACACCCTCTCTGGTATTCACTCACTTCCTTTTGCAAATACAATCGATGCACAGACAGACTTGTTTCTCTCTCTGTCTTTGCCTTTGCTCGTTTGCACATGTTTGTGTGTGTGAGAGAGACAGAGAGAGAGTATGTGTGTTTACAAGCGCAAACACACACACACACACTTTAGGTAACCCAACTATTCCCAGCAGACGGTGCAACAGTGACTTGTCCCATTATTAACCTCTCCCCACCTTAAATAAGATCTACTCCATCTCAAGCTCTTTTCTGTTCAAATAATGAAAAACTCTGGAAATGAGGACATCTTCTATGGGGTGTAGGTGGCGAGGGAAAGTGAGATCTCTTGAGATGGGGCTGTTTCGTTATTATACTTCTGTTTCAGCTTTTTGCCTAGCTAGGGGCAGCTGCACAGTTGAAGGGGACACATTGGAGTAGAAAATAAAGCACAGCCTTTTGTGCTATAAAATGTGTGAGCTGAGACTGGAAACCGTGCCCACATCTGTGCATCAAACCCCTGAAGCACAAGAGGCGGTGTAGGCAACACCTTTTTCCACTCCCGGAAATCCAGATGTGTGTATGTACCACAGAACATTTGGTACATTCATACGCATGCTGTGCACCATAGCTTGGCATATCTTAAAGGGTGCAGTGGTTCACCCCCTATTTTTTCCCCCCAGTTTGTCACATTTTGTACAATTAAGTGTTTAAATATCTGATCCACAAATGTAGCGCTCATTGCCACGAAAAGATTTTTCTACTATTTAGAAGTAGTTACAGTGAAATCTGCACACAAGGATGGAATGAGCATTACTGAGCCTCACAAAGACGCTTCTTCTGTTTAGGAGATGTTTTTCAGATCTATTTTTATTCACTCCTATTGTGCTGGAGTGAAGGCAGACACAACTCAAAACTTGTGAAAATAAAATCAGAACTATCAAAATACCCCCCCCCCCACACACACACACACACACACACACACACAACCCAACCTTTTGTTTTGTAAAATATTAGTATTCACCCTTTAATTCACAACACCCTCGGGGTAGGTGACCTGCATCAATTAATTTGTAGATAGGACTTCTATAAAATCCAAATCTGAAACGTGTTCCTTATCAAATGCTTAGAAAACTGCTCAGCATTAACCCTGTAAAGTCTGAACCATGAAATTATTGCCAGAAAATTCTAATTTTTGAACCTTCTGACAAATTCAAACAAACAAACAAAAAAAGACATATCAGTTTGGATATTTGAGGGTTTTTTTCTATAATTTCAGCTACATTTTGTAGGGAAAAAATCACACTCATGATGTAGAGGTCTTAAAAACTCTTCCAAAAACTTTTCCTTCTTTACAGTTATAATGGATGGTCATATTAAATATGGCCAAAATCTCAAATAATGAAGTCAGCACATGTGCAAGTAATCCATGTGAACTAAGACATCAGACTTTAGTCTGCTCAAAATGCAGATTCAGAAGTTTTTTTTGCTGCTTTTGGCTCCCTCTGTTAAAGAGAAGGGGCAGCCATATTATGATCATTTCATGTTTCAGATAGAGAGTAACCCGAAGGCCCTGCAGAAGATAAATAAGCATTATTTTGAGCTGTGACTCATGCAAAGCTCCTCTAGCATAGTACCAGAAGATTATGATGATTATGGAGCTGGGAATGACAGCACCAGCTCCCTTTTAAAGTCTCATTTCATACCGTATTAAAAACCGAACAAGTATTATCTGTCCATCGTTATGGAGAGATAATACATACAATGAAGTCAGCAGAGTGTCTCGGGCACACAACCTACTCGTGAAGCCGCTTGACACTTTGGCGTGCTTGTGTTGTGTTCCCGAGCGCTCAGATTTGAGCAGCTCGCAGTCCGTTCACATGCTCGTTTCTGCCACACTGTGTTGCAGTTAAAGCTTCCCACTCTTCTTGTCTTCTCCTACTGGAAGATGAGTGGATTTATCAGTTCTTGAGCTTCTCCTACATTTATCACCTCCTCCACATTTTCCTCATCCCTCCCTTCTTCTCTCACTTCATCACTCTTCCTCCCTCAGTCATTCTGCCGGCCCCGTCTTTCTCTCTGTCTTAACATTCATGTTCCATCACCTGCCCTTGTGTCACGCAGTGTACTCTGCATGCTAAACGCCCCCTCCTTCTCCTCCTCCTCCTCTTCTTCTTCTTCCTCTGTGTTTTTCTTCCTCCTCCACACTTTCTTCCTTCCCACTCACTCACATCCCACTGAAGTCCCCCCCCCCCCTCCTTTGTAGCGTATATTTACTTATTTCATGCAGTGATGGGAGGCAGGTAGGGTCTCATACCTTTCCTTGCAGCTTTTGTAAGCACTTTCAGCGCGTGTCCCCTGTTGATAAAACAGAGTTCATTGCTGGAGTGCAAGAGGATCAGCACGTACTGAACTGACCTTCATGCCATCCCATAACTGCTAACTATGCCAGGCTATTGGCTCAGGGCAGATCACTGTAGACAACAAAAAGGACTGCAATGGGGGAATGCATGATGAATCTGAAGCCATTATGGACTGGGCCATCTTTTGAAGGAAGGCAGAAGACTCGAGAAATGATTCTTATGCACATTTTGCAGTCAAATTCCCTCATTTATTTTGCTTTCTTTTAAAAGTTCAATTGTAGGAGTGAGTTCTGCTTTTTTTTTCTTTCTTGACAACTAGTGGGTGTCATTTTGGAACAAAACTCTTTGGCACAGGCATTTATGTAAAAATGAAAGCCCAAGAACGAGTCTGTGTTCGGCACGCACACGCACACAATCAAACGACAAGGAGAGGAAAATTTGCCACAGCTTCATCAAATTATGCAATGAAAAACGACGCGAGTTGCCAAAGCGGCTATTGCACAGATCATACCGACAGGCCGTGGTTGTGTGATGTGTGCTGGGAGAGAGTTGAAATGACTCACAGTACCGCCACTTACACTGCTGTCGATGATTATGATAATTCGCGCACAGCACTCCACAAGCAGCTTTGTGGAGCGGCATTAATCATCCCAGATTCACTCCCTGACTTCCTATACTCCACATTCCCCCCCCCATCATTCTCCTTTCTGCCTTTTCTCTCCCTTTCCCCTGTCTTCGTGTTTTTCTGTCTTTCCCAGTCTTGGCTAATCACACACAGGAGGGGTGCTGCTGTTGAATTTTAATATTCATTTATACAGCAAGCCTTTGATGTCCCCCATCACCCCCACAGTGCAGTGTAAGCACTTCTCTATCTCGTTCTCTGCCAGCACTGCCAGCCCAGAATATCTCCCTCAGCACCCTGCGCTTTGAGTTTGTGTGTGTACTGACTGTAGATATTACCCAAGAAGCCCCAACAATGGTGCAATATATGAGGGCACTGTAGGAGCAAACGGGGAGAGGAGGGGGATAAGTGAATGAAGGGTGAAGGTTGCACATGGGTGATGGGTTGTCTAAAAAATTTTTTTGAAATGACTGTTATATAATTTTCAGCCCTAACAGGGGCTAATCTAAGCCCTGGCTTGAGCGTCACACAGAGGTCAAATAGGAATTAAGACATCTCAGATAAACCCGTAATAGGGGGCTGGTCATGTGCAGATGATCTACACAAATGCAAACTCCTTCCACACACGCACACAAGGATGCAGATTTAAAATCCCATCATGTTTGTGTCGTTGTTTTTGTATGTTTGTGTGTGTGGAAACTGCAGCTCAGTGGGGTGTGTCTATGCTAGTTAACTGTGGCCTACTGTCTATATTTAGCCTGAAACCCTCTCCTTTCCTCCTGTGTGACCCTCGCTTGGTGCTGCAGGCATTCCCATATCAGAGCAGAGAGACGGGGTGCTGCCTTGCAAAGAAAGAAGGACAGAGTGTGTTCTGGGTAGACAGCCAATATGAGAGGAAGTTTAGGTTTAACATATATGATTGAACTCAGTTAAGCCAGCTTCTCATTCTTATACAAGACACTGAGTATGTAGTAACTCGGTGACAGCCTCTGTGTCTGTGGTGTAACTATGGATGATGGCGAGCTGGTTGTTCATTTACCCGGGCGATCTGACTCCCCTGTGGGCAACAGGGGTTTCGTTGCCGGCGGCGGGTTTGGTGAGACGTTGGTGTTGCGGCACAAAGAGGTTCACCACTTCTTCTTCGTTCCCTTCAGGGAGCAGCCCATCTACAGCACGCGGGCCCACGTCTTCCAGATCGATCCCAACACCAAGAAGAACTGGCTGCCCACCAGCAAGCATGCCGTCACGGTTTCCTACTTCTACGACAGCACGCGCAACGTCTACCGCATCATCAGCCTGGACGGCACCAAGGTGAGCGGCTCATTCGGGTTGCTGATTCACGTCTCACCCCCAATGTTGCATATGAAACACCGACTGCTTTTCATTTTTGCCAACCGGTGTGGTTTTATTATGATGTTCCAGATGTTTCAGCGTAATTACCTCATCACACATCAAACAGGTTTCACTGCAATCCACTGAGTTTTAATGGTGTTTATAATTTATTATATTTGGAAACTAATGTGCAAACACCTCTTAAGAGAACTCAGGGTTTGTAGGACGTCCCGAGACCGGCAGCTCATGTTTCACTCATGCAACTGCTCTTTAATGTCTATCTGCACTTCTATACTTATATCTTAGGATATTCTTTTTGTTAGATATCCAGCAGGGGTACTTGGTGTGATTGGCCCTAGCTTTGCATGACTAAGGGCAGATTGGAGCTCTTTATAGGTACTGCACACATGCACGCCCCCTGCCTGTTACGGAGAAAAGAGGGGTGAAGCTAAATTAGAAAAACAGATGACAGTGTGAGGAGAAAAAGAAATAGAAACAAGGAGACACATACAGAAAAGAACCAGGTCTTCAACAAGGTCAATTTAGCAATCGTCTCATATCATCCAGCACAAAATAGATAGCTAAGTTCAACTATTATGTAACACACACTCAATGACTTCTCCCCTTCACTAAAAAAGCATCGTGCATTGATGCCAACCAGAATGCCAAGCATTACACAACACTGCTAATTGATTAGCCATTAATTTGTCCTACATTAGTGTTTTTTAACAAAGCCAGCTGAATTATGTAAAAGAGGTACACTTCAATTCTGGTTCATTGAAAATGGAGGAAAAGGCTGAAGAATTTTGGTGGTTTTTTTTCTTTTCTCTAGTTCGTCTCTCAGTATTTTCTGACTTTGACAATCCCTCTGTTGCATTGAGTCTCTTTGTTTCCCATTGAAGATGTGAATCTCTATAAACCAATCACTTTACATTTTTTTCTTAATGTTCTTCATTCGGCTGGATCCTTTAAAGGTCGCCGGAGCAGACCATCTACCTCCATTTCACCCCATCCTTAGCATCCACCTCTGTCCCACATCCCTCTGCATGTCCTTTTTCACTATATCCATTAAATGTCTTCCCTTTATCCAATATATCCACTATCCCTCATGCACATGTTAAAAACCATCTCAACTTTGCCTCTCTAACTTTGTCTCCAAACTTTTCAACCTGAGCTTTCCCTCTGATGTTCTCATTTCTAATCCTGTCCATCCTGGTCACTCCTGATGAAAATAGTAACGCTTAAAGAATCTTAATAGTCTATTTAAAATGCCTGGATACTGTTGTGTCTTATTAATATCAGTGTATTTGTTAAAAGCCACGTTCAGTGTTTGTGGGATTGTCTGTAAATGGAAGCTGCTATCTGTACTAGTAATAAAAAAGCAACAACAAAGACATGTTCTGAACTGCACACTCATATTTTTTATTTTGTTTTTTTTAAACAGATTTAGGTCTAGAGGGGATTTCGAAGGCACACAGTACCACAGTATTTGTTTAGATTAGGTGAAAGGTTGAATTTTAAGAATCAAATAATTATTTGTCCTATAAA
Source organism: Oreochromis aureus (assembly GCF_013358895.1). NCBI lineage: Eukaryota > Metazoa > Chordata > Actinopteri > Cichliformes > Cichlidae > Oreochromis > Oreochromis aureus. The sequence goes on from NC_052953.1 coordinate 21,250,989, forward strand.
ATGAGAGAAACTGAGAAGTGAAATAGTCAAAAATCAAATTAGTTGAAGAAACACTTTGATATTTTATTTTGAAAAGCAAAGAAACCTTCACAAAGGCCTGAAATAGTTAGTTACTTACAATCAAAGATCCAAAAAGTTGATTCTGTTCATCTGAGCATGTATCAGGATATAATCGAACAGAGTCACTCTGGATCAAGATGTAAATAACTAGGCTTTAAGCTAATGTGAGTTCCACATACATACAATAGAGAGTTTCACCAACATTCTCACTTTAAATCTTTCTAGCTCTCTGTTTGACACCTCCAGTCGTGATACACACAGTTAATTTGATGCATATTAAATGGGTCTCCTCGGTTTTTTTTTTGCAGGCAATAATCAACAGCACCATCAGCCCCAACATGACGTTCACAAAGACCTCACAGAAATTTGGGCAGTGGGCGGACAGCCGAGCTAACACTGTCTATGGACTGGGATTCTCCACTGAGCATCATCTATCCAAGGTACCACCCCCATCCACCCAAACACCACACACACACACACACAGGGATGCACACACACACTCAAACCACCTCTACTATAAACCTTTCAGCATCAATCACAGAGCTTCTTGCTGTTTCTTCTTCTTCTTCATGGTCCCTGAGAGAGGATGGCATTTCAGCTTTCTTTCGTCTGCTTGCTACAGTTTCTCTCAAAGCGTAGCTCCTTCGTCAGGCAGTTAGTCCTGATTGGGCATTCTGTGTGTACAGTATACGAGTGTTTTCACTTTTGAGCTGGTGATTTCTCTCCTCTGCAGTGTGATTAAGCTCTGTCATGAACCAGGCACACTCACAGCATCCCGACTGTTAGGACACCTCATGCACACACCCAGGCACACACACACACACACACACACACACACACACACACACACACACACACACACACACACACACACACACACACACACACACACACGTTATTACCAAACTCAGCAGTACAGACACGTCGTCTGTGCCAGGAAGGCGAGGATAACGAGGCTGTTAACAATACTTATAAGCATTCCTTGTTTTATACCGCACAATAACGCGGTGTGGTCATGTGACCTGAAGGTTGCTGAAGGTCAAGTGTTCTTTTCCTCCATCTCAAAATCCCTCAAACAAATTTCTCGCTCATGCTTCGTCAGTAGAAAACTCCCATTAGCAGAAAAGATAGGACCCAGTGGTTATGAGTTTAAAGTGGCACACTTTGCATTTCACTTGCTGGTTTAAACCAACTGGCTTCAGTGTATTTATCATGAGAAGAACTATATAACCTGTCCTCTTTTTGGCTCTTTTTTGGCTCATGGCTTAAGAAAGGGGCCAAAACTCTGGATTTCTCAGCCTCTTATGTTCTTAATTTGACGGCTCCTTTGGAAATGGAGCACTTCGGCAGGGACTAAAGGTGCTGTGCACAGCAGTTTGTCACTAACTGGACTCTGCTCAGTGGCCAGGTACCAAATTATCCAATTATGTGTCTGTAAGGTAGCCGGTTACTGTATTACAGTAACAACTGCTTGGTATCACTGAATCTTATTGTGAGTTTATGCAAGTATAATTTATAATCTTAATAAGACATTGTACATAAATAAAGCTTACAATAACCTGCACAGTCAGTTCAGTTTATCCATCCAGCCATTTGTTTCCACTTACCTAATTCTGGGCTGCAGAGTGACTGGACCCTGTCCAGTCTGTTACAGGGCGAGAGGAAGGGTACACCTAACCTCAATACAGAGGATGAAAAATTAACAATAATAATGATGATGATGATCAACAAAATACTTTTGTCAAGTTACTTGCAAATGCTCGACATCAGTGCTTTAACCGACTTGCAGGCAGTTAGACTGCGAACAGGAACTCTCTGAGAAATACCTGCCAGCCAAGTGGAAGTATTTTCTTTGTTTTAAATTAGAAATAATCTAATTCACTTCTCAGATAACCGCAGTGCCAAAACTCCTGAAGCACTTAAACTAAACTTATGCATTTAAAGCACAGAACCAGGACTATTATATTGCACTGAAGTAAAATGATATTGAGTTACTTATTGCAACTCCACTAATGGCGGACACAAGACCGACTTCAGCTGAGTCAATTTGATTTCCTCACCACTCAGCCCTCTGCAGTACTGTATATACTAAATTAGTGTGGGAGTCGCATCAGTGATGAACCACACCCTAAAGGGACATTGGGGAGGTGGGCTAGTGTGTATGTGCCAGAGTGTTTATATTTGCTCAAAGCCCCTCAGCTGAGCTCGCCTTACCGCTTCAGGCTGGCTGAATGTATCTTTGCTCTCGACCAAAATAACCCAAGAGATCAACTTCAGCCGCTGACAACTTCTGATTACAGGAAAAGTCTAAGAGGAAAATGGCACAGTTTGGTTAGCTCTAAGTATGTGCGTGCGTGTGCAATGGAAAGGTTGTCATTGGAGACCCCGCTGGGTCATATTTCTGCAGAGGAATTACGGGTAATTCTTCTCCAAATTCAACTGCAGTTTTTTAATGGAGACAGCTTCTCTCTATAAGTCACAGCTGACCTAATACATACTGAGATCTTTCTTTCTCTCACAGCCCATTTAAGTCCATATATTCTGCACATACAGATGCATACATACTGCACAGATTAAGCCACATTATTGTAGGAAGTACAGCCCACATTCACTCACGCACTTGTCCTCTGTGTCCAGTTTGCAGAGAAGTTTGCAGAATATAAAGAAGCAGCAAGACTCGCTAAGGAGAAGAGTCAAGAAAAGATGGACATGGCCACATCTCCTTCTCAGGTATGTTCAGTATGACCAAGCTTAATCACAACACCACCACTCTTACACGACTACTCATGACTACTGTCACAGTCATGTTGAGTAATAAACAGTTATCAGCAGGAAAAACAATAATTTTACCTTTAATTATATTTTATTTTACCAATTTTTATCTGCAAAAAAACCAAAAAAAAAATAAAAAAATAAAAACAAACAAGCAACACCTCTCCCCCAAAACTTACATATAAAAGCCCATGGTAGTCTGTTTTTAGGTGGTTCCTAGGCAGATGTAGCTAAAATTACATTTCCTATTGGTTTATGGACTCGGGTTTTGAAGCATTTTGGTTGTGGCGATTTTAATTTGTTGTCACCACATGTCACGGGTGAAGGTGGATTTGAATGAGAAACAAAAGGGCACTGCACAGCTAAAGTATCCATGTCCCCCGATGAACTTTAAGTTGAAGTTTATTTATATAGCGACAAATCGCAACAACAGTTGCCTCAAGGTGCTTTATACTGCAGGGCAAAGACCCTACAGTATTAGGGAGAAAACACTAACAATCAGATCATTCTCTGTGAGCAAGTGCTAGGCAACAGTGGGAAGGAAAAAATCCCCTTTAACAGGAAGAAAACCTCGAGTGGAACCAGGCTCATGGAGGCGTATCCATCTATCATGACTAGATGGAGGAAAAACAAGAGACAAAGGAAGGCATATGGAGACAGGGCAAACCACTCACTGTGGGAATAAGAAGACTGTTATTGTCTATTTTTTTCTCTAAATGGTATCTCAATTAGAAAATTAAGCTAATGCTATATTTAAGAAGTCATTATACCAGCAACCGATCCCATGAACTCATCAGAAAAATATTTACTCGGATATAGAAGCAGGTTTATTTCCGCCAAAGCTTCAGAACAAACAGAATTAATTTTGCAGCCCAAAGAGTCGCCCTCTGCTGGCCATTAGAATGGCCGCAGGTCAATGTATTGGCTTCACTTTTCTGACCCACCAGTAACATCCACATTTTATATATAGTGTATGGACATAAGCTACCAGGGTGGTACATATTTTTTCTACATGTATCCATGCTATAGATTACAAAAAAAACTGTGCTCATTGCGGCAAAAAATTAGCCTGTATGCTAGCCTTTAGTTTGTGGAGGAAATGATAATAATAATAGTAATAATAGAGTGTTTTAGAGTATTTGTAACTGTGCCAAAATCTGTTAACCGGCTTCATGTTTTTTCCTTATGGAGGCTAGGGGAGCAGCCTCCGGCTGTACTGCAGCCTACTATATGTGCCGCAGCCCACATAGGTTAAAGTGCTACAGTACGATGTGAGGAAGTCTTTTAATGAAGCCAGGAGAATAGCTGCTCCCTCACCTGGGGTTGAAGGCTGCACTTGCAGCTCTCAGCACCACCTGCACTGTAGAGGCTGCGAAGCTCTACACCGGGGTCCCTGCTGAAAGGTGGTGTTTTACCCACATGCCTGCTGGCTTTTTATTCTGACCTCTAGATCCTCTCCTTTACCTCGTCTGAATGAGCTAAAATAAAAATTAATCATGAGACACAAATGATTCCACTGAAACAAGCTGAGAATAGAGCTAAATGTTATATGCTGGTCCCAATAGGCCGAATCTCAGTGGAAATGCATCCTGAACAGATATTAAATCACATACTAATGAATGCGGAGCACAAAATGTAAAACGAGGCGTAATCTTCCTCTTATCTCTCACTTCCTTCTTGCCCATTAGAGGCGTACAGGAAGCGTCATTGTGTTACTGTATTGTGCCCAAGCCCTGAGTCTTAATAGCTTTGTTTTATGTAAGTGCAGCAGCCAAATCATTTGTCTCTTGTATAATCCTGGGGTTGTATGGGATATAAAGATAAGAATTAATCCGTAATTCTCTAATTTCCCAGTGCTACAGACTGCTAATTTAATGTCCTGTAGGAATGTCAAAAATTTTAGTGACACAGTAGTGAGAGCTTTGACAGTGAGAGAGCGCCTCCTGTTTTCAAAATATCATTGCTTTGTTTTTAAATCTTGTCATCATTTTATAATATCACAGACATTATTATGTCTGTATATGATTTTAATAATATAAGCTTTATATTGGGTACTGTGCTAAAGTCTGATTTCTTTGAAGTTCACTTCCACAGAGGCAGAGTTTGTTGTAACTTTGTAAAGTGCGTTCTGGAGGTGTTTCTTTGGACATTGGCTGCTTTTTCACTCACCATTTTTGAATGTTAAACCACTTTACACTGATGTACAACAGAGAGCATCTGCAGCCAACTGTAAAACACGGAGGAGGCTCTGTCATGAACTGCATTTCATCCAATTGAGTTGGAGATTTTGTTAAAAAAAAGCAAAAAAACAAGACGTCTTATCTTACGGTGTTTAAAATTAGAGGAATAAATGAGTCGTTTTACTGGGAAAAATACTTGATGGGTTACAAGCTCATGATAACTACTATCTATTACCCAGTTTTCTTTAACACCTAATGCTATTTGTCTTGAAAATTGAACCATTGTTTGCGTGTTCTGCTTGATTATTATGTTTAACTGACAGTAACAGCTGAATCACCGTGTCCACATGCAGGAGTCTCCGGCAGGCGAGCTCTCATCACCTTTGACCCCGGTGACTCCGCCCATGGAAAACATCAACGGCACAGATGAAATCTGTGACACGACTCCCAACTCAGACGCCCGTCCCGAGCCGGCGCAGAACGCTCTGGCCTTTGCACACAGGTACATCCCACATTATGATGTGTGACATTAACGCAGTCGTAACCACGTGAGCATGCAGCTGCTGTCACAGTCATATCTAACACAAACAATGCTAAAATAACTAAATTAATATGATTGGTGGTTTGTCTGCTGTTTGTCTGAGGCACAGACGTGTAGCCTGCACCTCCTTTCTTTATGCGTGTTCACCTTTATATGTTGCATGTCAGCATGGTCGTGAACGCCTTCTATTCACCGCTACTCTCTCATGTTTTTCCTCTCTAGGGAGCAGTTTAAGACTTGTCGGGTCTGCTCTTTCTGATAGGGATGTCAGTTCAAGTCCTGACTACTGCGACACCATAACTACGCAAAACAAACAAACGAACAGGAAAAAAAAATGTTCAGGATCAAAACTTTCAAAAATTAAGAGCCCGATTGCAGATCAGCAACAGGGAGGGCGCTCTTTCCAAAAACCTGATGCACTGCCTGTTTAGCAAGTTTTAAAAAGTAAGGTTAAACCAGCACGCCAAAACTCCAGTAAGGACGAATGCGGTGATATGGGCGCAAGAGTTCTTCTTGAATTATGATCAGTGATATTTACACACTGGACCAGCAAACGATGTAACTTTGAGTGTTTCTCAGGTCTGAGAAATAATTTCACTTATTCATTTTTGTTCAGTCTGAGCATGCTCGGTGAGAAAACTCAAGCACATTTCTAATTTTGTGTATGCTACTGCGATGCAATAACATCATGTCAAATTCAAATCTCTTGACTGAGTAGGTGTTGGTGTCACCTCTATGCATGCACCAGTACTGTTGTGTACATTCCTCTGAAATGGATAACTCATGTTGCTTGTGATTGTTAATCCTGGTTCATATGCACCAGACTGTGTAAGATTCAGAGGTTAAAGAGTCGTGTAAATATTTTTGTTGTGTACAATGGCTTTCTGAAAAGGTGCGGTTGTGCGAGGCTCATCGCCAAAAAGTTGTCGATGAAGCATTTATGTAAGACTTATATAACACACTGTGGGTAGTGGGAGGCAGAGAGAGTGCAAGACAGACAGACAGAGAGAGAGTATGTGTCAGAAACTGGGAATAGCGAGAACGATAGAGAGGGAGAGGTGCTTGTATAAAGTCTGTACATGAGTCACTCATACCTAAACAGCACCAACTGCACACACACTCTCAGCACAATAAATAAACTGAACAGACGGGAATGGGCAATCAGTTTGAGTTGTTCAACTGAGTGTTTTTCTTTTTTTCTGAGGAGAGGAAATGTTATCCAATGTCACTTGTAGTCCACTGTACACACGGGTCTTTTTATTTGTAAAACCTCTGTAACTTGTGCCACTTTGGTTATTTCTCTGGCTGCGATTCTTATTAATTAAAGATATCAATCATTATCAATCGCTTAATGTATTATCATTCTTTTGTTTATTATTTGTTTAAATACTGGCATGTGACTGGAGAAGCTTTTTTAAATATTTTAAACATAAATTTTGAGATCTTGAATACACTTAGAAGTACTTATTAAGAACTTATTAATGAGGGAAAGTCTGTGAAGTGTATGCTCACAAATTCCTGCCACCGCACGATGATGTCTGTGAGGCTTCACGGATCTGTGAAGTGAGAGCGGGATGTAGAGAGGACACCCACTGCCTGCTGCAGCCTTGCTGCTCATGTGTCTATTAATGCTGCATGCGTGGGAGACGGGGTCGACTCTCTGCATTCGCGATGGCAAGTTGTGGACGTAACAAGCGAACCTCTGTCTCACGTGTTCTCAGAGGCATATGCAGTGAGGGTAGAAGCAAGAGCCATCCAAATATTTTACCACGTAACCCTTCATTTTTCTGTCTCTCGATGATTCACACTTTGCCAGTCTTATATCATCGGCCTGTTCCTCGAACCGATGTGAAAATGTGTTTTTTGACAGCTGGTTGATAGGAAAAAGGAGAAGGGGAAAAAAAGGAATACAGTGTTTTTTAGTGTATTTTATGTGCTTACTTCTATGCTATTTTGTGGAGACTCAGGCGTCAGTGTACAAAAAGAGTGGAGACCTCTGTGATGGCTTGACTCTTGGCTGTACATCTGTTCATGACGATGTTGATGATCATAGTGTATATGTGTAGGTACCGCACTGTTGCTTAGCGGGGCTGTGTAGGCAGGCATGTGTGGGAGCAGAGGGCCGAGGCAGAGGGAGGAGGGATGAAAGAAAGCAGGTCCACGAGAGAGTTTTTATATCCAGACGTGAGCGTGGCTTTGCAGGTCTACACCGGACTCGCTTTGAATGGTTATCTGAATATTGTAAGACCTTTTTTGTTGGGACTGCCGGGGCCGTGTGTGAATGGTGCTCTAATGTTGGAGGATGTAGGCGTCTGTCAGTGGGTTTGCGGTAGGCTTGCGTGAAAGGAGACCGTGCCAGTGTCTCCATTCCTCTTGTGCTGCCATGGCAACTGCTCAGCCTCCCCGCTTCTTGAAGGGCTGTGCGAGGAGGAAGAACCTACCTGGCAACGTGCAGTGGTCAGGACACGCCAGAAACATAAGAGAGCTGCAGAAATAAGTTTACGCTTTGTGTTCGGTATCTTTATTGAGATGACTCTCGACATTGTGAAGCAGCAACGCAAAAAACAGAGTGTTGATGCTCATGATGTATTGGCAGTGTGTACACATTATGTTCAAAACACAAAAAACATTCAGAATTTTGCTTGAAAAATAACATTTAATAAAAAAACACAATTGGTAAAATAAAAATGTGAATCTGAGACTGGATTAAATCTGCTCTTTTAATGGCTGCCTTAATGATACATATCATCACAAAGAAAAAAAAGCGTGAACTCCATTGTATTTGCAATTTCAAACTGATACAAACAGGAAATTATACTTTTTTAAACATCACATTCATTTTTACATTTTAAAAGCACCAAAAATCAAGAGACACCAACTGAAAAACATCTATTTCTATTAACATTTCTGACATGTAAATGATAGCAGTTCAGTGGCACAGCAGTATTAAACTTACCCTCCTTGTGTCTCACACACACTTTCCTCTCTGCCCTGCCATCCTCAGCCAGAACAGTGCTCAGGTGCCCCCCTGAAACCTCTGAGCCAGACTCGTTTAATGAAGACGAACGCCAGTGTCAAAACATCTTGCACTCTCCAGTTCTCCCTTTGTCGCTCTCCCTCGCTGTCTCCGTCTGTCTCCGTCTTCACATCTTGACGTCTTGCCTGCACTCTGGCTCTCCGAGCTGGTGCAGCGTGGGGTTTATACATTGGCGGGGAGGCATGCCTTGGTGACAGCTCTGCTCCATCTGTGTATGAGCATGTGTGTGTGTAGTTGGGGGGTTGGGGTTGTGTGTCTGGTATTATGTGCATGTGTAGGATGAGGTGTCGTCTCCCTCCTATGCGTCACACATGCAGACACACTTGCGCTCACGGAGGGGGTGGCTGTTGTGTAAGAAGTGAAGGCGCCGTGGGAGTCCTGAGTGAATTCTTTCTGGGCTTTCTCGCTTTTACTCTTCGCAGAGTGGGTGTTACGGAAAAGTGGAGTGCTGCTGCAGTGTGTGAGCATATACAGTGGGCTATACAGTTTGTGTGTGTGCGTGTGTCAATGAGGGGGTGGAACAAAACAGAACTGAAAACATTGTTATGGATCATACAGACCCTCATCACCCCTTGAGCGAGCTAAGCTTCCTTTTGTGTTTGCACCAGTGTGAAAAATTACAGTGAAGTATGTGTGGGAGTAGGAGTTCCTTTTTCAGGGATACTTGACTTGATGCAGGTGCTCGACAGAGTTTAGATCTAATGGCGCCAAAGTCAGACATTATGTGAGAGACAGGGAATAGATGTTACATAAATCTAGAGATACTGTATGCAGTGTACAGATCTCGTAGGAGAGCACATAAGAAACATTTCCCTCCATAAATATGTACTTACTAATACACTAGGAGCCAGATTTTCTTGTATGTGTATGTTTTTTAAGCAGTCCTGAGCAGTTTGTTCACCAGGCTTTCTGAAGGTGTTTCAAAGTTTTTTTCTTTGGACATTTTCAATCCAGTTCTTGTACCTGAGTGTTTTTGAGCAAAGAAAGCCACCTTATCCAAAGAATGAATTGTTGTGTCAATGCATAACAGAAGTAATTTCATATTGTATCTTTAAGCACTTTGTTACTAGCACCCTGTCACAAAAACACATAATATGTTTCCATATGTGTAGCAAAATCTATGACAGATGCCAAAAATCACGCAGTTTGGTTAAACACAGAGCTGTTTAACCAAAACTTTAGCATAACTTGGGATGTGGAGCAGCACCTTTGGGAAACCAGGACAAATGGAAAACTAAAGAAGTCACAGGCCTAAACAAAAACTATCTACAGAACATGATCGGTGTCTAAAAGTCATGTACAAAAGAAATATGAAAAAAAAAAAAAATCCAGAAAAAAATCTGACACAGTCCTGACTGTTTACTGAAGCCTCATCAGAAATGGTCTCAGTGGAAGCTCAGGAAAGACTGAGGTACACTCAAAAAAATAATTCATTGGATGAACATAATTTTATCCTGCCACTTATATTCCATCTAAACAAATCATGTTATATTAATCCATCTTGATTGTGTTGTTTCAACGCGATATATGTTTGTAAGTGTAACATAATATTAACGTTAACATTCAATTAATTTGACTTTTATTCAATTAACATGTTTGCACCAAGTTAGTCTAATGAAATTAATTTAAATTTAGGTTATATTGTTTAAACACTTTGGCACATCAAAAGTCAGTCTTGTTACATGAACTAGTAAAATATTTGTTTGTTACACCAATGTTAATCTTGTTGAATGAGCAAATGTAACTTATGTCTGTGGTACATGTTGTGTTCATATTACATAATGTTCAACAAAAAATTCAACTTCCAATCTATCCATCCTCATATCTTTATCTGGGCTGCGGGGGGCATAACCCTGAAGTGATAGGGTACATCCTGGACGGGTCACCAGTCTATCACATAGAGACAAACAACCATTTGTAGTCACATTAACACCTTTAGGTAATATAGAATCACCAGTCACCTTAACCCTAATAACTGCATGACTTTAAACTGTAGAAGAAACCAGAGTACCAGATAACCCATTGCAAACTTGGCCAGATTGTGGATTTGAACCCAGGACCTTCTTGCTCTGAGGCGACAGTGCTAACACCATGCCCTTGAGCTGTCGATCCAGACATAACAAAAGTATGAAAGCTATGCTTGATGCAGAATTTTCTTTACGTTATTGTCCTTGACAGGTTAAACCACAATAAATAGCAACAGCATTTATGTTGCTATGGTTGTCCGCCTCTTATAACCCCAGTGATTTTCCTATGGTTTGAAATCTCATGTGATCTTGTGAATTACGTGAGTGCAGGCAACTAACCACACTTCCTAGATTGTATCATGTCATCTGAACAAGAACAAATTAAGTTGTTGAATTTCATGCAGATCCAACATGATTTAATTGCGTTCACCATAGAAACATGAAAATATTTTGTTCAAATGACAAGTTAGACTTTTGTAAATGTAACAACCACCCAATTTCCTTTTTTGAGTGTATGACAAGTTACACAAGAATGGGCTGAAAATCAGTGGCAACAGATCTTGTGCAGTGATGAATCTAAATTTTACAATTTTGATTCAAATTATCTTCAGTATGCACAGAGGAAGTCAGGAGAGGTACAACAGTGAGTCTCTACAATCATCTGTGAAACATGGTGGAAGCTCTGTCATTAGGCTGCATTTCAGCCAGTGATGTTGGAGAACTTGATGAAATTCATTGGAATGACAAAGGATTTGTATCTTTTACATGGTGCGATACCCTTTTGTAATGTGGAAAAACACTGCAAATTGCATTAAAATCTTAGCTGACAGAGAAAAAAACCCAAACAAACAGTGAAACACTATCAGTCATGGATTGGCCTCCCCAGTGCCCAGACCTCAACATTACTGAAGCAGTGTGGGATCAACTGAGAACAGAGAATTAAACAAAAGATAGCCAGCATGCAAAGAAGAGCTTTGAATATCTTTCCCAAAATCTGAAGAACTATTCCTGAAGACTACTTAAAGAAATGTCCCGACAGTTTGCCTGAGAGAGTTCAGGCTATGTTAAAGAATTAATGTGTTTCATAACAAATATTGACTTTCAGGCTTTTTAGAATTGTACAAACTCTGCACCTATTTTCTATTTTGTTTGCTTGTATAATATACTGTTTGTACATATTTAAACAGTATATTGTTCCCCATTTATTATATATATATGAAATGTATAATAAGATATATACTATACAACTCTGAACCTATGAATGAAAAGGACAAATATCATTTTTTTGTAGGCGCATGAAAATCAGTCACATTCAATCACTTGGTCATCTACTCTGTGAGTAGCTGGACCAGATTAGGCTCCAGCCAGTCTAAAGGATATAATCTCAGATTATAGCTCATCTGGCAGACAGCTGCTTTCACAGCTACTGCCCGTGAAGTGCTGACCTCCAGCCTGAGTGCCCACTGCAGTCGTTGTTCCCTGTTATCTCATGTTTCTGTATTTAGGAATATTCTTTCTAAATGGTATTATTTATATTATATACTGTGACATACAATTTCATGGTCACGTGAACACAAAACAAATCATACTGACCATTTTCATCAGTTAAATTATATCCCTCTGTTGTGTTAACAGTAACAAATTTACCAGATTAGCTGGTAAGATTACAGTTAATAGCAGATTTTATAGAATAACTCAAATTATTTGGGAAAATCACCATGCACATGCATTCCTTTACACCCGATCATGTTTCTATCCATTCAGAGCACTGGGGATTTATTGTAACCCTAACCAGAGCTACTACATTCCTAATCCTAATCTTAATCCTAACCCTTAGTCTGACTTTAAACCAAATCTTTAGGCTAAAATCTGTGGGGCTGCTCTTTTCCCCCAAAGGGTCCTTAAAATATGAACATTTGTCGCTCTCCTCCAACTGTCAGGAAAATTGGCCTGGAAGTTTTTGTGTAATCTTGTTTACACACAAACAGACAAATAATAAAACGTAACCTTCTTGGTAAACTGAAGTAATCGTGCTCAGCTCAGTGAAGCCCAATAAAAGTACAGATTACTATGAGAGATGGAAACCTTATTAGATGTACAATGAAATGATCTAACACAATAGAAAATGATAACTATGAAGTATTTTTTTTAATAATAATTTGCATTATTGTTCGATGGATTGATGGAAACACGATCATCTAATGTCACTGTTGGTGAACTGACAGCATGCGTTTCCCTGTGTTCTGCAGCCCAGCCATGACAAAACACTGGGAAGCTGAGCTGGAGGCACTAAAGGGGAACAATGCCAAGCTAACGGCAGCTCTGCTGGAGTCCACTGCCAACGTCAAACAGTGGAAACAGCAACTGGCCGCCTACCAGGAAGAGGCAGAGAGACTACACAAACGGGTGAGCGAGGAATGGGGGGGCCACAGGGATGCTTGTTTGTTTTCATGTGTGATTAAATCATTTCAGTTTAAAAAGGGGTGATCATTTGGTGGGAGTGCTCTGAAGTTGGGATGAGAGGGAAAAAGAATAAAAGAGAGTTGAGTGTAAGCATGCGGGAGAGTAAAGGGAAGAGGTCGTCTGGGAATGAGAAGGGAGCCTGTTTCTGTTACACCGGTTCCTTTCTGGATCTGAATAATGATGTCCACAATTTATTCTTGCAGGTGACTGAACTTGAATGCCAGAGCAACCAAACCCCAGTGATCAAATCCCAGAAGACTGAGCTCAACCAAACCATAGAAGAACTAGAGACTGCACTAAGGGATAAAGAAGAGGTGTGTGTGTGTGATTTTTCCCCAAAATGAAAAGGCTCATGCACGTTAAATTTAATTTACACAGCACTTTACTGTTTTTCTTACACCCCCCAGGAAATGGAAAAGTTGAAAGAAGAACTGGAAAACATGAATGACCTGATGGAGCAGAAAGACACACTCACCCAGAAACTCGAGGTGAGTCAAAAGAGTGGGACGGTCTCTATCTTCTATCCTCCAAAAAATCGCCCCACCTTAACGCACTAACATGCCAACATCATCTCACTGTGCGCAGGAGACGGAGCTGCGCAGCCGCGTGCTCGAGGAGCAGCTGGCGGGTGCCGAGCAGCGGCTGGAAGAGAACCAGGAGGAGCAGGAGAACTTTAGGAAGAGCCTGCGGACGCTGCTGGAGCTGCTGGACGGCAAGATCTTTGAGCTGACGGAGCTCAGAGACACCTTGGCTCGGCTCATAGAGGAGGCCAGCTAGAAGACAAAGTTACCTAAACTTCACAGACAGAGCCATATGACAACTTACTCTGACACCTACCCACTATGCCCCCTTTTCCCCTTCACAACCCACACAGATTAAAATGAGACTCTGCACTGCCCACATTCATATTTCAGTCAAAAAGGGCAGCTGTTCCCCTGTTTTTTTTACCTTGCAGGCATCCAGTTCCTACCAACCGCAGGCGCTCCTGTTGCTCGCAACGATGCAGGGTCTACCTCAGCTTGCCTTCTGATGGGCTGGTGTAGGCATAACCTCGGCTGAACTGGTAGTTCCTGCCCCCCCAACCTACCCACACACACACACACACACACCCACACACACACACCCTTTCGCAAAGAGTTAACTTGAGAACTGTGCCTCAGTGCCATCTACTGTTTGACTGGGAGAGCTGCACCACAGCTTGCAGCATCACACCACACCGTCACCCCCCTCCCCCTGCTTCCACTCTAGACTGCACCCCCACCCCCACCCCAACCCCCCTGGAGGGGAGCGTTGAAAGTCATGTGGAAATAATTGCTGTTAAGACTCAGAGAACTGCGCCAAAGCTGCCAAATCCCCTCGAAAATATTGTCCTCTAACTAGCAGATGCTTTGATCCAAAGTGACTTACTGTACAGACGAGAACTGAACAGAGAAGCCCCATGTTTGAGCTCGGGCTGCCAGAAGAGAATTAAAGGATGACTCTCAACACAACAAATCAGTCAGTCTTACCTATTTGTCTGGAGTAACATCACAGCTGCCCCCTCCCCACACCCCAAATCCCAACCTGGGAAAAATATAGTTCGGTTTACTTCTGTATGTCCGCAGCCAGTTTAAATTCCTATACGATAGACGACTACTAAATCTTCCAGAGGCGTTGTTCATGCCACACAGAAATTTTCGGGTGTGTGTGCCCACGTTATATTCAACATGAAGGATTTCTGCATCCGGACTGCTTCCACCATCACAGACCTGTCTTCCTGCCAAACTCAGTGTGGTGTGTGTTTCTGAACAAGGCCTGACATAATGTGTGCCTTCAAAGCACACATGAGTGGAGAAGTGTTTGTATATAATATGTGTGTGTGTGTGTGTGTGTGCGTGTGTGCAGAGAAACATTGTGGACAATAAGGCCGCCGACACTTAACACACACACTCACACACACTCTCACACTGAGCAATACCAGACAGGCTCTTTTCGACACCTTCTATCCAACTCTATCAGGTACTCTACTCAGTGGACTCATGCAGATATAGGTCAAATGCAACTAAGCTGGTCTCCCCCTGTCCAACAGAAAGTGTACTACTTTTGACCGTAAAACTGTGTGGCAGCCCTGTCTGGTCGAAGTAGTGCATCGTGAAGGGCTTCTAGAGTGTCATCTTGGTGTTCGTAAAATCTCCACCCTCAGTGAAACTGGCCGCAGGTTTTCACTCCTCACTGGTGAATACAGAACTGCACTCAGTTTCTATTCTTTTTTTACACAGAATATAACACTGATGATATAATTATAGAACTGTATAAGACAACTTTCTACTCATGACTGCGTTGTAAATGAATGGCTGGAAGACTCAAAATGCAGCAACGCCTTGGGGTGGCTTATTGTTGTGTATTAACCCATGAGTGTTCAGCCTGTAGGTTGAAAACAGCAACAACAAAAACTCTTCTGTGCATTAGATTTGTATTAAGTAATGCCACAGCAGCTTTCTGCAGGTTAATACACTGGAATAAGTCTCATGTAAAGGGAAATGTTACTTTTTTTTCTGGTTTAACTTGGACAGTTGAGTGACAGAGACGGAGTACCTTAATATTAATGCTATTGTTAATGAATGCCTTTGTACAGTAGTGGATAAGAAGCTTTTCATTCTCCTGTTTTGTAACTTATGGTATTTAAATGTAGGTATTATTATTGTATTTAGAGGTATGAGAAGACTGGCAATATTTTTGACTATTTAAAGTAATTTTGAACTCATGACATTAAAGAGGTACCTCAGGCCAACGATGTTCATAGACTGGTGAGACTTGTGAGTTCGCAGCTGAAGGGATTTATCACATGCCGGTGACAAACGATCAGGAGACATATTTGTTGGTGCTTCAGCCAAACTACACCCTCTGTTGAATTCAAAGTCAAAGAAACACACCTCTGTGAACTAAGAAATGCTATGTTTTATATTCAAATACAGTGACCGCGGCATTCAGTGTGTGCAAAGTGTTTGGGCTCTGTTTTTTTTTTTAATCAAAAATATTCAGTAGACAATCTCAGAATATGCTTCACAAGGTTTTATTCAAATGCAAGGACAAAATTGTAAATTAAAAAAGAAAACAAAACATCAGAATAAATGAGAATGCTAGGAAAAGGCAAACAGGTATTCTTGGAACAGTTTGTTTAGTAAGTCCACTGTTTTAGGCAATCAATCTAAACTCATTGTCACCAATGAAGAGGCTTCGTTCCTTTTCTCATATTTCATTATTTTGATATTGCACTTCTCAAGTGACTGACAGGTATTCAGACAAAGGATCATATAGTCAGCCTGTCGATTACAGGTCTTTATAGGAAGCAATTGCATCAGAAAAAAAAGATTTGGCTGGAGACACGTTGGAAATAAAAACAGGACACAAAGTAAGAAATGAAGTGCAAAAATACAGCTGTGTCGAGGTTATTTATAGATAAAGGTAAGTGCACGTGACAGTCAGGTCAGTCAGGTAAGAAACAGCCGGTTCACAGGTGTGAGCCCGCTTTCCCAAAAGTTTTAAACACACTGCTGACCACAGATAAGAGGAGCAACATAACTTTTAGCACTAACATTGGAGAAACTTTGTCCTGGTCAGTTATAGTGAAGTCGGGTAAGGTCTGAGTTAGTCTGAGGCTAAAAGTCGGGTCAGTGTCCGTTTCATGCTACATGATGAGGGTACCATGGAAGATTGTTGTGCCTCAGACTGGCTCTGCCAGGAAAAAAAAGAAACCATCTTAAGCACTGAGCTACTTTCAAGCTGTGACATATACACCCGTGCCTGTTCTTTCTGCCTTGTGATTAATCTGTGAATGGCTCCCAACACAAGCTTAAGAGAAAAAGCACACTATTTTTTATAATTATTATTTATTTATTCATTTTTGCATTAAAGCTGTTTAAGACAGTGCATGCTGAAGCTCTTCCAAGCTCAGAGCCACACTTGTGAATCCACATCTTTGTGCTATGTTTATGCAGATTCTTGTACTGTCTTTCCAAAAATTCAGGACCGAGTTTGTTCAGTGCTTTTAAACTTACTTAGCTTCTAAATATATATTTTCCCCCAGTGGTTAAAGCATAATAATTGTTCCTGTACAGATAAAGTGATTTAGAATTTGTACTATGTATCATCAAAGTGCTCACACCATTTTCTGTCACTGAAACGATTTTGCACATGTTGGCTGTGAATTTAGAGTGTGAGTCCATGTGTGCATATCTTCACTTCCAGCACTGTGAGTAACAGGCCTCCTACTGTGTTCTCCTGCCCACCGAGTGCAGGGAAAGAAATTTGGAAAAATGCAATAAAGGGGAGGAGAGAAAGTGGAGAAGATGGCAGGAGAAACCGCATCAATCACAACCGACTGCTCCACGGCCCACATTGACTCCCCACAGTGCAGAGGGAATCTAGCCTCCTACGTACCATCCATCACTCAAACAAGCGTGACCAGTTTCACTCTTCCACCGTGACTATCCCTTATATGAAGTTTGGGAATCACCAACTGAATCTACCCACGAGCACCACTGACACTAACCTTGACCTCCACCTCACCAAACAAACTTCAATGACCCCTCGTCCAATCCTCTCTAACCGTAGATGTCCAGCTTCAGATTAGAGATGCTGTTAGATGTGACAAATAATGATAAACTGCACTCTCTATTTCTTCCACCCGCCCAGCCATATGCTGCGGTCGAACAGATGGGTCGATACATATTTGCTCACTCAGAGAAGCTGTGAGAGTTGGGGGTGGTGAGGGCCAGAAGAGGACAAGAGCAGGGGGAGGGGCGCAAATCTGGTGCCACAGAGGCAAGGATTTAAAGATGAGCACTGGTCCTTATATTGTCAGACACGCCCATGCCCACATGATGGGAATGGGCCAAAACCAGATGGGCAACATAGTGAGGGGGCAGCTTGATGAAAAATATCAGATGCTGTAATGATTTACAATCTGGACACTAAATTCAGTGATCCCAGTTTGAACGTGTAAACTTCTATTCATCGTTCAATCTCCCAAAAACTTCAAATTACCAGCAACACACATCTTTTATGCTGTAGGGTGAGTGAAGAGGTCACACAGCTCACCAGCACTTTTCATATACAGTTTCACAAATAAGTGTCAGTGCAGTATGTCAGCGAAACAGTACATTTGATATAAATAAAAAAATAAACATGGAATCAGTACAGTCTGATGATGGGAACAAAACCACAGTGACATACAGTAGTAGTAAAAACATAATTGCTAACCATTGTGATGATGTAGTCTGAAAAAGAAACTGAAAACAGATTGACCATAGACCTTTGGAGCGTTTGGTGAGTCGGTGATAATTGTTGTGACTCTCTGGCGTAGTCACTGGGTACATGTGTGGCTGGGCTGTGTGTGCTTGACTGTTTGTGTGTGTGTGTGTTTACAGTACAGTACAGTGTGTGCAGTGCCAGAGGCTGAAGTCATCTGTGTTACGGGTGCAGCCCTGAACCCTAGCTTTCCCAGTCGTGGGCGGCCAAACCGTCGTCGTCTGAGTCGGACTCTGGTGAGGCCTCCTTGATGCGGCGCAGCGCCTCGTGGATGCTCCTAGTCAGGGGGTCGGTGGAAGGGGGTAACTCTCCCTGGTCTTTTCTCTCTCTGCAGGGAACACGACGAAGTTTGACCCCCTTACGAATTTGGGCCAGGATGCTGTTTGGGTCATCGTCACCCTTGGCAGGAGGCAGGGAACGCTGGTCGACCTTCCTCAGATGGAAGCTGCCTCTCTTCAGGGAGGCGAGCACCTCGTCCATGGGGGAGCTTACTGCATGTGAGCAGGGGGAGAAGAACACAGACTATGATTGGCTGCTGTAACTAGCTAATGTGAATACTCAAATATTTTGCTTCTTAACAGTCCTGGTACCTTTTCTGCTGTGGACGTCAAACTCTGGGGTCTTCCTCAGCTTTTTGCGGGCGCTCACCAGTTGGCTGCTGTCAAAGAAGCGAGGGATGAACGGGCCGAGCGGGGAGAGAGCGAGCTCTTCTGATGCACTCTTCCCCTCAGCCTTCTGCCCCCGCCGCCCCGGGCTCCCAGAGGGCGACAGCTCCTCCCTTGTCGGTGGCGGGGGTGGAGGGGGTGGTGGAGGAGGAGGGGAGATAGGGGACGCCAGCAATGAGGACAAGGAGCAAGGAGAGCAGGAGGAGTCTGCAGGACTGGGCACAGGCAGGGGTGGAAGCAATGCCGTGTGTGCCGTCGTGGGCTGAGTGGTGAGCGTGGAGCTGGGGCTGGGGTCGGTCTGCACGCTGGTACTCAGACACAACGGCTGGCCCTGCTTCTGCACACAAACAGAGTCCGCGCACTCGTCCCTCTCACTCAAGCTACTCATTTCCACGCTTCTTCGCTCTCTTCTTGTGCTGTGAGCCGCGCGTAGCCGAGTGGACTTCAGAATCACCTGACCCGGGTACCGCTAGAAAAAGACACAAAGGTGTAGGTGAGCAAAAGATAATTACATATACTGAGACACCTCCAGTGAACAGGGGGGCACATACCTGTTTGAAAGTGCGTAATCTGTCTAGTGTTCTCTGCCTCTCCTGGCTTACTCTGCTGCTCTTCCTTTTCTCATCTTCCTCTTCTTCATTTTTCAGCTGGTAATTTATGAGTTTAGAGGAGGAGAGAGATGATGAAGATGCTTTAGCAGCAAAAAGTACCATCATCAAAAAAACCTAAAACAACTTCTACCTGGGATGTGGGGTCCTTTTGGAGGATTTGGCGTCTCTGCTGTTTCTGAGTGTGGTTGGAGACACAGATTTCCTATCGATACACACAAAACCACCAATTTAAAAAATCAATAAAAACTCACAGTCATGAACAAACCATAATTATATATATGTGTAATTATATATACATGTGTCTTCATAATTTGTTGGAGACAAAATCCAAATATCTAGGAAGGAAGAGCTGAACAGGATCTCAACCACAGTATTAGCAGTCACTTCTTCATTTTGAATATCCTTCATGGTCCAGGCTACACTTCAGGAATGAAAATAAAAGCGAGTAAAGCACACACACCCGCTTATTCCTTAGATAGGAGCGTTTGGCAGTGATGCGCCCCCTCCTTGCCTCCAGCTGTCGAGCGCTGACCTGAAGTCTGCGCAGCTCTTCTCTCTCTGCAGTATCGTCCTCTGTTATATCATCCGCACTTTCAAAGGTGTCATAGTACACCACTTCATCCTGACGCTC
The DNA here is from genome assembly GCF_013358895.1 of Oreochromis aureus. Taxonomy (NCBI): domain Eukaryota; kingdom Metazoa; phylum Chordata; class Actinopteri; order Cichliformes; family Cichlidae; genus Oreochromis; species Oreochromis aureus. Next base: position 21,271,205 of record NC_052953.1, read on the forward strand.
TGAAAGCACACATACACATAAATATAAACCATTAATGTACAACCAGAATTCAGAAAGTCTTACAGCAGTTAAGATAGCAGAAATTCTACTTCAGGACTCTCTTTAAAACAGGATAATTAAGATCTTGCAAACAAAAAGTAGCTGCAGTAGAACCTGTCATCTGTCTACGGATGCTGTCTAACTGAGCAGTGAGGAGCAGCTCTTCACACTGTAGTATCTCAGCCTGGATATCATAGAGCTGAAGCTGGAGCTCATAGTACTGGGTCTCCATGTGGTCTAAGAGGGCCATCGCATCCTCACTGCTACACAGACTCTGCATCTGGAAGGAATGAATGCAAAAAATAGAAAATGGTCACAAAACAAAGCGTGCTTAGTAAGCGTGCCTGTCAGCTTCATTTGGTCGTGAGCGTGTTACCACACCTCTTCTCGAAGTGTGTGTTTCCTCTGCTCTAGACAGATCTCCCTGGCTCTCTGGAGCTGGAGGGTTTCCTTTGCAACTGAGTAGCGCAGCCTCTCCATGCGCTCCACCGCCGCCGTCCACGAAGACTTACCAAACTTACGCTGATCCAACTTCATACGCTCATATACACCTACGGACAACAAAACACATTGCACAGGTGGCTGAGTGAAACGTGAGAGTGACTCACAGAAGCGTTCAGTTTCATCCTCTGGTACAGTGAGTGGGCACGTCACAGCAATTTCTTTTCCCTCTATGTGATGACTACAGTCTAACATAAAACGAAGGATCCTTACAATAACACAGAGGGAGACATCTATTGGCCACATTTGGATATTGCAACTACTTTCTTTTCAGTCGTCTCTTCAAGCAAATAACTTACTTGATTTTTCATCTGATATATTTCAGATAATAAAAGAATGAGTCAGCTGTGAAGGAAAACATGAGATAAGAGGGACACACTGTGGAGTGACCCTGCACTGACAGAATCTGCTGGCAGAGCTGGTTGATCAATAGGTCGTCCTTGTTTCCTCCTGTTTCTGTTAAAGCACAGCTGTCTGCAGTGTCTCATTAATACCACATCGCATTAGCCCTGGGATCAAAACCACACACAGGTCAATAACACGCCAATGTCTCTACTATGCGTGCGTGTTCTCTGTTTGATTATTCAAAGTCATCCTTCTGCTGCTTTATCGACTTGACGTGTCAGTGATGGCAGACCGTACCTTTCTGGGCTCTGGCAGTGATTTCAAAGTATTTCACAGTAAACTCTTGGATGTTGAGGACGGCCTCCTGAGCCTTCTTCTGCCAGTCAGAGTCTTCCCTTTTTAGAGCTTCAATCCGCCTCGGGCCCAAGTAGTCATTCTCCATGGAAATCTAACAAGAGGATATGCACACAGCTTATCAGCAAGATTAAAAAGTGACATTTAATATTTTTCTGTGATGAATAAAATCTAAAGAAAAGTAAGTTTGTTTAGTTTTTTAATCTTATTAACACTTCTCAAAATAATCCTTTGGATACAGTATATAGTGTCTTGATATTAAAAAATGAATATCCATTGAATAAGAATAATAAAAAAAGATTAGGAAGCAGCTCCTGTGTACACAGTGGAGCCAAATCTCAATGACAAGTTAGCTGCCCATTCATAAAAACATACACCTTTAAGATAGCACTGCTTCTTTTTCATTTGAGATGGAGTGTGTGTTTTAAAAACACACACTCCATCTAAGTGCTTTCACCACAAAAACAGGCCTGGAGGGGCAGCCTCACTCCCACACATGGAAGCACTGGCAACTGTCATGAAATTTCATCTTCTCTTTTATTTTAGTTTTTTTAATTATTTTGTGCACAGTCAAGTGAGCATGTATGCAAGTAGACATCTATAACAAAAAGTAGTGTCAGCCTCACACGATCCCTTTGATTACAAAAGCATGTGCGATGATGAAAAACAAATAAAAAAAAAAAAAAAGTAAATCTGAAAAGTTTCCGCTGTTTTTTGGTTATGTTTATGGAAGATAGCATAATGTCAGTTAAGCATGTAATATTAATATCAACAAATACAGTATCAATTAATGTAATATTGTATTTATCAATATCATAAATACAATATAAAGTTGTTTTTTTAATAGCTTAACTGAAAAGGCTAAACTTTCATATATTCTGTATTCATTACGTGTAAAGTTGATATTTCAAGGGGTTTTATGTTTTCATTTTGATGAAGTCAGAAATCCACTATCTAAAATTGTTAGAATATTTCATATAGATTTTGAGTAAATTACTATTCAAACACTAAAAAAACTCTAGTTCAGCATACATAGCCACAATAATGCAGTCCAAATTACGATCAACTATAAGCCTCAGTCCTGAAGGCTAGATGTTCGCACACTGCTGTACTCCTGAACCCAAGACAACCTCAGAAACATCTTACGTGGGTGTAAGAAAACAATAACTGGACCTCTGCTCGCTGGTCCAAAGTCCTCTTTTCAGATTAAATAAATTTTGGTTTCATTTTCAATCAAAAAAAGGGCTCGAAATGTTTCACTGAAAGTTAATCTTCTAGAATTAAATCACAAGAAGTCTGAACTCTTTTACAACATTCACATTTTTTGAGATGCACTAGTGCAAACTTAAAAAACTAATTAAAGCCTGGATCATTTCAGCATCACACACTTTGTCATTTAATTATCACATTGCAGGATCGTTAGACACCAAAAAAAGAATAAACAATCCATCACTAATGTGGAAAACAGGAGAGTCCTTTTTTTACACAAAATCACAAGACAAACAAGATTACAGAGATTATCACCTGGTGCACCAGTATCATTTGCCACTGCAATTTCCTGAAGCTTTTTTAATAAAAAATATTCTTCCATATTGATTTGTGCTACTATATAGCTAAGGTTACAGGATATAAAGAAATATTTTACTAGAGGATCTCAAATGCTCTCGATCTATATGTTAAGTCGGGTACGTATAAAAAGTTCTTAATTAAGATTGTTGTCTTTCCAGTGTTTTTCACTTCACAAAAAATAACCTTTGGTTAAGCGTTTTGATATTAAATGTTACTCCATCACAGAGTGGACAAACAGCAGTCCTGCCAGTTCTGAATCATCAGTTTTCTAACATGCATGAACATTAGGGGAAGAAAGAGCACTTATACTCTTATCTAACCATTTTGTGAAGTTAAAAGAACTAAGTCACTGAAAGTCTTGCTGTGTAGTAGCTGCAGATGCTGTAGGCTATAAATACACCCGGAAGTTTGAGTGTAACTCACTCCTACCTCCCCCACTCTGGTAGGAGGTTCCATGGTGTAATGGTTAGCACTCTGGACTCTGAATCCAGCGATCCGAGTTCAAATCTCGGTGGGACCTGCATATTTTGTAACCTCTTTCTCCCCTCTTGTTTTCTGGCCTCGCTTCTGCTGACATATTGTTGAGCAGACTAAATGCACTACAGAAAAAATCCAGAGAAGCAAAAAGGGAGGTTCTGCTCTACTTATCAGAGTAGTATATGTATGCATCTATACCATACCCATACAGCCGACCTACTAACAACATAGAGGATTAAAGTTGCTAAAACTCTGTCTTTAGTTGAAGGACTGTGACTGACAGCAGCCACACGTGAAGTGGAAAGCTTTACTCAACAATCCATCCTTCCATTCAGTGTGGTCGTTTCTGAATAGTAACAACCTCTATTGATTTGTGCTTCTTGACATAAATTTTCCACACTTATTCCTGTGAATTAGTTTCACTAAAATTCCTGAATTCACTGAATGTTGTGGAGTGATTATGCTCACAGCAGAGACAACAGTTTGACTCATACACATAAGATTTTTTTTCCATTTCATTTGTACTATTATTAATGCTAAAAAATATTAATTCAATATACACAATATTTAATATTGATTATTATTTGTTATTAAGCTGGACTCAATTAGGTTTATACAACAAAAAAATACTCAGGGTTAGAAAAAGGTAATTGTTTGAGATAAAGTACAGCGATTGTTACTTCTTTAAGGTTCAGTTTTCCTGGTTGCCAGGGTGACAAATCCCAGCTGAACAGTGTGGACAGTGTATTGTACGTGCTGCAGACATAAAATATACTTCCTAGTGATTCTGTTTCTTCATGAGGTCCTATAGGTGTACACCTATAGGACCCCACACAACATGATTTATTCATGTCTCTGTGAGAATACGGGAAATTGGAGATCCATTCCAACTGACAGCATTTCACTCAAACACCACCAGAAGTTTTTCAGGTAATGTGGAAAACTTAGAGGAAGGGGTTTTGATCCAAGGATGGGAAAGCTGTGTTTTTTTCTTAGTAGATGGATATCAAGTGGCAAGGTTAATATCCATCCAAAAGACACTGAGGTCTTATTATTATTGATGTGCTGTGTGTGAGTCACGGAGCTAAATATAAATGTGCCATCAGCACTGCAATGATTGAACAAAGCTTTTCCACCATTTATCCATTCACCAGCATTCATCTTCCCTTTGCAATTAGATCCGTCTCGTCCCCCTCCCACTGTGTTGGAGCTTATCAGAAAATACAAGATAATTTGTAATACCATAATACATCTTCGTCAAACACACACATACACAGTGTTGCACACAAATGGAGCAGGCCCTATTTTAGGAGACATGAGAATTTCCTGTCACGTCCGTTGTGTTTTATGATCCTTTCACGTCACTGACTAAATGCAATAATTTAAATATAGCAGCTAAAGAAGAGGACAGAAAAACCCACACAATTCCCATGATCTACAACAACAATTTGTGTCTCATTTTATTTTTATTTCCTCCTGGTTATATGTCATCAGTGTTCATTTACCCCCTGTGTGTAAAATGTGTGTTTGCATGCATACTATGTAGGCTACTTGTCATGGATCGTGACTGAAAGGGCTTGGTAAAATGCCAAAGAGGTCTTGAGAATTTACTGGGTCACTAAAGGATTTAGATCCAAACCTAAATCCAAACAAATTCCCACGAAATATCAAGAATGCCTCTCTGGTTCCAGACAAGGGGAAATTGTTACCTTGATCTGCTGTCTGCGTAGCATGGCTAGTTCCCTCATGTCTCTGAAGGGCTGCAGAAGATACTGGTACAACTGTGTGGAGGCCTCCAGCAGACCTCCGTAGGCCTGGTCTTCTTCCTCATATAGCTCCAGTAACTCCACCATACTGTCCATGGTCTTGTGCTTCTCCAGCAGCTGCATTTTATACGTACAAGAAGTTATTTTTCTTAACATCAACAACTTTTAAAACACAAAGAAAAACAGTGCACATCGATCAGCTTACAAACATACTGCAAATCAGGGGTGTTTCCATGATTTTTAAAATAAGGTGGTATTACACAAGAGCAAGGCAGAGGGGGCACCACAAGAGACCAGAATATTTAATCAGAAATAAAGCGTAGAAGAGCCTGGAAATTGTTTTATACTGAATAAATTATAAAATATTTAGACCTTTTAATTTAGTTAAAAAGCCTTAAATCTACTTTTGGACTATAGTACAATATATCTTAGCAAACCTACTCAAAACGTAAAGATTAAGCAGAGTCACATACATGATATCCTAATTATTTATTTCATTAATGACTGTATCACTTCAATCTTTCAGCGAGATGTGATATTGAATACTTATAGACTGTTGGATAGCTTTATTTGCAATAAAAATGCCTAGTATAAAATATATATTTTTTCAATCTGCAAAATAAAATCTAAAGCTTTAAAATACATGATATGAATGGGATTTGCATCCAAACAGAATAGAAGGGAGTAGAAACCGAGAAGATTATGAGTGAAAACTATGACTAGACTACAAGGATGCTTTGTGTAACTGTAAATAACAGGAGTATATCTGAGCGTAGTCTCTTGCTGCATAGACTATGGCTAAGTGAGCAGAGTCATTGCAGCTGCTGGGAATAAGATCGATACACGCACATTTTTGCCAGACTGAACAATCCTGTAGGCTACCAGCAACACCAAAATAAGCATTAACTCACCCCTCAAATGGAGTGAGAGGATCGATAGGCCAGTGTGTGTGCGTGCATGTGTGTATGTGTGAGATATCTGACAAAATAAACAACTTCTGTTTTTGAATGAGCTATAGAGTGCTGTCACTGCAGTCCAGGGAGCTCAGCCTGTGATAAACAGTTGAATAAGATCAGCAGCTCCTCGAGGATGAATCCTCCGTCGAGCAAATGGAAATCCCAAACTGATAAACACTTACTGAAACAATCAGAGAGAATTAGCTCTGGCTGGTTGGTGCACATTGTGTGAGACTTATGGCTCGGCTGTTTGATGTTTTCAGATCAGGAAAAGGGCAGTAAGGCAACACTTCCTCTGTCTGATTTTCTGCCTTTTTTATTCTGACAGCAGGAGTGGGTGTGGGACCGTCTGGGTGGAACGACATGGTTTCTCTCACTCGTGTGCGCTATTCAGTCTCTCTTCGCTGCCAAAAGCAGAGCAGAGAGGAAACGCCTCGGCCAAAATAGTCGCATAAGCACATCAGTATAAATGCATGTCGTTTCAATTCTGAGTTAAAAAAGATATGAAATGCATCACGCTGTGACTGCAATCATAAACAGGGCAACTTTAAGAGGAAGCTTCTATCCTTTTTCATTGCATATGCAAAACGAATATAAGTGTATCGTAAGAAATGGTTACGCTAAAATTAGTTTTTAGATAGTCCATGTATTTCAAAGAAATCCCGGTAACACAGCAAGGTTTATCTACCACTTCCACTGTAACGTAATGAAGAAGTAACACTGTTGAAAACCCTTCCATTAAAGGCCTCTCTCACCTTTTCCCTCAGGGCCCTTCTTTCACTGTCTGGCTCCACAAGTCAAGGATGCATTAATCTACCACTGCTGATTAGTAGCACAATGCGAGAGCTGATGAGCATCAATATAATGCCTATTGCTATTATGAGCTGTTAACCAATCATTAGCTGCTGCTAAAGTGTGTCAGAGGAGCAGGCCCGGAGCACGAATAGTGTCTGGAGGGTGTCTGCACTGTTAGTCAGAATCTGTATCAAACATTAAATCATGCAATTTGAAATGAGTGATGTTATTAAAATAAATATAAAACTCCTTTTACTTCAGAACATCTTTAATTAGCATTCATGAAATAAATATAAAACTCATTTTCAAGGTCACAAATCAGCCAGGCTCATGATTTCAAACATGAGTTAAAGGTCATAAACATATAATGAGGTCACGTGCTCCTTCTTAGCCTGAATTATAGTTATACTGTTAACTTTATGGCTTACAAATTTGCTTCATAATCAAAAGAAATCCAGGTTCGATCCCAGGAAGAGACACAAATCCTTTTGGTGCTGTCATTGGCAACAGTTGAGCTCATTTTTAGCAACTGTGCTCTTTGCAAAAGAAAAATAAGTGCTTAGACTGAGTTTGTGTGTCTGTGTGTGTGGACTGGACTCGCTCAGCTGTATAAGCAGCAGACTGCTGCCACGCTGTGAGTTTAGTACTCCACACAGCACATTGCAGTGAATTTTTTTTTTTAAAAACCAACGTTTGCTCACTGGTGAGACAGCATTATTGGGCACTCCACCTTATCTCTGCAGAAAAGGAAAAAACTGAAGCACTCTACCTGTCATTGACTGGGTGTCTGTTGTATTGCAGAGGTTACACTGTCTTTTTTTTTACCTCCTGTAACTTCATGTGATCTGGTTTTCTCACACTTCAGTCCCCTTAGTGTTTTAGATGAGTGAGATGGAGTTTTTCCTTCCCACTGGCGCCAAGTGCTTGCTCATAGAGGGTCGCCTGATTGTTGTGACAATATAAAGCGCCTTTATTTATAGAGTTCTAACTCACAACAACAATGTTGTGAGTTAGAACTCTATAAATAAAACTGAATTTAACTGAACTTTGTTCTTTCTTTCTAACCTCAGAAACTAGCTTCCTACTCAAAGGGAACGTGATTCTATTTGTCGCCTCTCCTCCTGTGACGTCTGTCCTGTGACAGCAGCGGACAGGTGAAAATGAAATGTGCCTTTTTGTTTGACTTAATTCTGGGTTAATTATTTTAGTTATTATGCACTGCAGTTGTATTACTATTTAAAGAAAAATAAAACCTTAACAAATCAATCAAATAAATCAGGTTTCAGTAGTTCAGCCATTTTTGTTGAACTTGTTTTTTGTGTGTTTTAAGTGTGCCTGCTATAACGGTCTAACCTACATAGCACAGATTTATTATAGCAAATGGAAATGACCAATATAGCCTCTCTGAAGAATAAGCCAGTGTTTGCCTCATGAGTTTTCTTGCTGTGTTCATGATTATTCTTAGCAAACACGGAGATAGTGTCCTGTACACTGACTATTATTCTAGCAGTTCTCCATCCACTTTGGGGGGTTTTGTGCCATTAACCTCCTGGTAGAAGGGAGAGCTCCTCCTGTTGGACTTCTTTTTGAAGTCTTATTGCAGGTGAATCCCATCTAATAGTAGTTTTTTGCTGAGTTTGTGTGTTTTTGTGTTGTTAAAATTTATAAATAAATAAAATAAATACCCTGAGCAGTGAATTGGGTCTGATAAGTGCAGCGCATCTTCATTTTCTAGATGTGTCACAGACAGGCTGTGGGAGGATCTCAAAACTCACCTCCTGCAGATGTTTATTTGCTCGGCTGAGCGCCTCCTCGTACCCGGACTGCCTCAGTTCGCTCAGGCTTTCGTAGTACTCATCCGGGTCGTCGTTTTCCGTGAAGAGAACCTGGGAAAGTATCTTCCAACCGCAGGTGTCGAGCGCGTGACCCAGGTACACCTGTAAATTGAAGCACAGCTCGTCCATTTCTGTTTCGGATACTTCCGCCGGGCCGAACAACACCGTCCACATCCCGGCCGGCTCCTCCGGAAACACCGGCAGGCATGGCTCGAGGACGGAGTTTACCGAGCACAGCTGCTGGTGGATTGCCCGAAGGTCCTGAAAGGAGAAGAGTCCGGCCCAACTGCAGTCCTCCCTGCTCAGACTGTCCAGCTCCTCCAGGTCCAGGCAGTCCAGTGATGGAGACAGCTGGTCCTCTCTGAGTGATTGTAACGCGTCGGTGTCGGGGCTAACCCGCGAAGTAGCGGGTTTAGTCGCAGTCTGAATTTTGACAGGACTATGTTTTGACAGGGACTTAGTTTTAGGGCTGCATGCTTTAGCCTCACTGGCCCCTTTGCTAGACGCTTTATCCCTGACGGGACTTTCGGGCCATTTTGTTTTGTCCCCATCCAGACCAGTCACATCCGCAGGAGGGTCCCTACCAAAGCTTCTCCTCTGCACCGTCCTGTTATGACACGTAATGGCAAATTTGCCCTCCACCTCATTCCAGGCGACGATGAAAACAAATTTATGCTTCTCCTTCTCCTCAAACGCATTCGGGCGAACGGCTACCCAACCCGACTCCAAATTATCCTCCATTGTGAAGGACATCTCTGCAAAGTGATGAAACGGGAATATGCTGCGGTGGCACTGTTTGGGAGTGGGGCGTGAAACGGAGAGCCTCACAGCGCTGTAACGTCGTTTACCAAACCGTTTGCTCTCCGAGGAGATTTCGCCTGGGGGGCTATCCTCCTTCGCTCGAGTGGATGAATTTGAAGCAGTGCGGTTTCATGTCCCATCTCTGGCCCACCTGCTTTCAGCTCGGACGTCTATCGCAGCATCGAGCAGCCGTTACCTCTGCCATTAGCTTTCCCGGCCGTTAAAGACTCGGCTCTGACACATAACAGGCGCCCGAGTGTTTACCAGTCCAACGGTCGATCCGCCTGTCAGCTGGGTTCCGTTATTCTCTCGGCTCCAGAGCCCCTTTCTAATCATGAAAAACGACACCAAAGCAGACATCGTTCAGATACGCCACACCGAGAGCACACATGAGCGTTACACGGGGCTCTCTCCGGTCTGTGTGAAAGGGTAGCATCGTCTCCAAACTCACATTACCATGTTGTCTTCAGCTTTCGCCCAGGAGGACCACAGACGCAAAATATGATGCCTTCACGTGCATCGAGATATGTCGGAACTTTCAAGTATATTGATAAACTTGGAGACGGGGAAATAGGCAAAACTGAGTGCTGAAAGCTACACTGCGGTCTATTTATGAAACATTGAAGACTTTATGTAAATAGGAAGAGCGGTTTGCATTAACGTTTGTAATCCCATGGAAAGTTGCTTTAGCAGCAGTTCGTAGTTACTCATCATGTTACTGCTGACTACTGACTAATGCAAGCCAGCTTTGAGGACACTGAGTCTGCATTGCTGTATCCCAAAAAGCACGTGAACGCAACATTAGAGATTCCGCTTGAGTAGGGCACGTAACTGTTACGTTTATTGTCGAGCAGTCTGGTAGTTTAGAAAATAAAAACAATGCAGCTTTTTCCGAAATTAATTAAATAATAGCTAGATGCACAGAATATTAACGTTTTAAAATATTTCACCAATTAAACTGACAGCTCATTTTCAGAAGTAACTGAATGACCCATGTTATCGTGATCATTATTTGTGCAGTGCTGCTTTATATCTCACAATAAACTAACCCCATTTCTGGAAGGCCCCTGAAATCATCTAATATAAAACAGTTCATTCCCTCTTCCTTTTTAGAGGAAGGGCAGGAAGCCGAGTGAACCTACTTTATGTTCAGGTCACCAGGGATCAGTGGGATGACTCATACAGACAGCCATTCACACCTACAGCCAAGTCAGAGTAGCCACTTATTAGTTTAACCCGCTTGTCTTTGGACTGTGGGAGGATTTAGTTGCCATCATAATGATGATGTAGTCCAAAACCACAAACCTTGAAGTAATAAAGTAGTTGAAAAATAAACTGAAGAAAAGGAGGTGCCTCAGCTTACATGGTTAAGTTCAGAGGAGGGGACTGTTATTGAGTTACACAGCTCCTGTTGTTTACACGTTGGCTGGACTGTTACAGAAGACAGGGATGGAAAATAGCATTCCCCATTAATGGTCACAGCCTTGAGACAGATAAAAGTGAGTCTCTCACCAGGGTCTGTTACTCCTAATGATGCAAAGAAAAAAATCCTTAATGGGTTCCATCGAAGACTGCCTCCCACCACAACAACCTATAGAGCACTGTGTTTGCATTATTAAACAGATCCCTGGCTTACCTCTGGGATCCTGTAGTTTTAAAGATAAAGAGATAAAGATGTTTCGAAAACTACTTTTGGAAGAATATGAAACTGATAAAGTTGATCACCCATTGTATATATAACTATGCTAAATTGTATCTAAATTATATCTATCACTGTAGCTATGTTTATACATGTCCTCCTTGTTTATTGTGTGGGGTAAGTGATGATGGGAATTAGGGGTAACAATGAATGGTGGGATTCAATAGAATGTTGAGCATGGGGTAGGGATTAATAAGTATGTTATACTTCTTCCTACTCCATTTCAGACTTAATAATTGTCATTTCATGTCATTTAGACTCTGTTTTATTTTATTTGTTTTCTTCTTCTTCTTTTTTTTTATCTGAGCACATACCTGTGTGTATTTACATATATATTCGTATTTGTAAATGCAAGTATGTGTACTTGTGTATATATTGTTTTTTTTCTGTATATGTCTGAAATAAAGATACAATAATAAAAAGACGTTCATTTAAAAATACTGCAAAATGCTGAACATCTCCTACGACTATTGGAGCAAGTTGGGGTGATTTCGGATAGACGGCTGAACATTTTTAAAGAACCGTGTGTTCCTTTTTTTAAATCTTCTTTTGGATTTCACTGGACTACCGCCTAACAAAACCTCCATACTAACAGCCCAGTTTATTCCCAAATACCTGAAATCACGCACTGGTACAGACACACACACACACACACACACACACACACACACACACACAATGAAACACGGAGCTCGTAATTTAGGGAACTCAGTTAAAAGGGATTTACTGAATCAGTTCAATTAAATTAATTGAACAATAAAACCTTATTTTGGCTTTTGAAAGCCACAAGTGGAACATTCTTAAAACACACACACACAACTTTCACAGGTAGAGTGAGCCAAGGGGGATTTTGCGCAAGTCCTGTGCGTGCATACCAGGTACGCGAGTAAAGGGTTCCATGGTGTAATGGTTAGCACTCTGGACTTTGAATCCAGCGATCCGAGTTCAAATCTCGGTGGAGCCTGTCACTTTTCACTTTGAGATGGTGTCAAATTGGCCTACTATAAAGTACATCATACACAATCGGTCGACATAATCAGCATAACAAGATTCTTACGTTATACAGATTAAGGATTTGTCATGTGTTATGGAAATGCTTATTTGGGCCCGTGCATGTGTTTACTCCTGCTTGATGTTAGATCAAATTGCGAAATTTTTGTGGTGTCCTGCTTTGGGAGGCTATTGCAATTTGCGACTGTCTGGAAAAACCTACACCATTCAGCCTAAAGCGTTTACCTAAACAATCAATAAATTAATCCAGTCAGAAGAATAAATGTCAGGCATAGTTTACATATAGAAAAAAAATGCATGTAAAATATAGTGTTTCAGTTTTAACGGTGTCAGGTGTAGAGGTGTAACTTACACAGTTGCTTACACAAATCATAATCTTGCATCACAACTGAACCTCATCCTGCTTTGTTTTGTTTGATGGACCTGAGGAAGTCGAGGTGAAGTCGTCAGTTCGGCGTGCAGGGGAAACATCTTGGGTCACAACTAAACTCGTGGTTAATTGTATGATTTATGGCACCGTGTCTAACACTTTTACTCTCTAGAGCAAATACTTGAAAATAGTAGAGGCAGAATGTTGAGACAAAACTTTGCAAGTAAAGAAATAAAAGGTGTATTTCAACAAACCCTGTTTGTCTTGAGTGAAGAATACTTTTGTTTTTGTATTAAAAAAATGCACACTGGTTCCATAGCACTCTTCAGTCACTAATATTTTTAAAAAGCAAGTATTTCATTTCGTATACATGTGGGTTAACTATAGTGACTATAGTAACGATGGTAAACGGTATGATAAAGAAAACAAACCTGTTGTATTTATTCACATAAACAATATGTGGTGTTCCTCTCGACCAGCAGGGGGCGCCGCATCCCTCGATGTGTGGCAGGCAGAGCCTTTGAAAGTTGAAAGTTGACGTGTGACGTATGGTGACGTTCCGTTACGTGTTTCTTGGCGGGACGGCGTCGTTATAAAGTTAAGTCGCGCGGCGTCAGCAGAGTTTGGTGTGTTACAGCTGGTGACATTTTGATGAGCAAAAAATTGTTAACTTTAACGGGCGAGTGTAACGACGACGCCAGGGAGGACTAACCTCTGCTTCTTCGTCGTCTACTTCTTCTTCTTCTTTTTTAAAAATCTTGACGTAAGACAGCGTTAACCTAACTCAATTGAGGTAAGACTTATATGTAAGCCGAAGTAGTTTTAACGCTAAGTTATAACCAGTTGAAAACACGTTAAATGACGTTATATGAAAATGATGCTTACATGTGTTTACTCTACTTCCTGTGTAGTTAACCGGATTCTTGTTCTTAATTTGAGGATTCCCTTTATTTGTCTGTAACGGTACACTCACCGGGCACTTCATTAGGGTAAACGTTGCTAGCACTAGGTTGGACCCCAGAACTGCCTTCCTTATTTATGGTCTATGTTGGCATGATAGCATCACACAGTTGCTGCAGATTTGCAGCAGTTGCACATTCATAATGAGTATCTCTAAGTCCAGTTCATCCCAGATTTGGTGTATTGGATTGAGATCTGGCGCCTGAGTACAGCGGACTCACTATCTTGTCCAAGAAACCAGTTTGAGATAATGTGAGCTTTGTGACATTGTATAATTATACTATTCTTAATAGCAGTCATAAGTTGGGTTCAGTGTAGTTATAAAAGGATTGACATGGTTGGCAACAATACTCAGGAACGCTGTGGTATTTAATTGATTTTCAGCTAAGAGACCCAAAGTGTACAAAGAATCTCTACCAGTCCATTACACCACAGACAGCAGCCCGAACCATTGAAACAAGCCAGTATGGATGCCTTCATGTAATTTACACCAAATTCTGACCTTACCATCTGAAATTTAGAACAGAAGTCAACACTCATTAGACCAGTCAACTTTTTGCCATTCTTCTATTGTCATGTGCTTGTGCAAACTCTAGCCTCAGTTTCCTGTTTTTAGTTGACACGAGTGCCCCCCAGTGTGGTCTTCTGCTGCTGTAGTCCATCTGTTTCATGTTGTGCATTCAGAGATGCTCTTCTGCATACCTTGGTTGTAACGAGTGATTATTGCCTGGTCATTCTACCCTTCCTCTGACATTAACAGTGTGTTTTACCCCAGAACACTGCCACTGACTGGACAGTTTCTTTTTCAGATCCTTCTCTGTAAACACTAGAGATGGTTGTGTGGGAAAATCCTAGTAGATCTCCAGTATCTAAACTACTCAGACCAGCCCATCTAACACCAACAACAGTGCCACGTTTAAAGTAATCTAAATCAGCTTTCTTCTTCATTCTGATTTTAAGTTTGAACTTCAGCAAGTAAGCTTGACCATCTCTGTATGCTTAAATGCATTGATCTTAGAGGGGTTTTTTTTCTCCTCCTGAGACTCACTGTCCAAACCTATTAGTTTATTAGTTTATATATGTGTGTGTGTATATATATATATATATATATATATATCTTTTTTTAGTTAATTTTTTCATGGATGGGCTATTACATGTAAAAATGTGGTCATTTTGGACTTTCTTACATTTTTTTTTAAAAGAAAGATTAAATGCATTGGGATGTTGTCACACACACAGTTATGCGAGTATAATGCACAGTGAAATGCTTATGTATCAGGTCGGTTATACGAGTAAAGTGGAAGACAAATGGAGAAGAATCACTGAACTCATTTAATGGTTGGTTAACATTATGAACTAGTAGCTCAGCTATAGGCCAATTATCCATAAGTCGAATAATATGTTGTGGGCTAGGGTGGTCTTTATCTTTCTTTTAAAACGTTGAAATGAGCATTAAAGAAAGTGAAACCAACTCTCACTGTATGAGCCTTGCTGAAGGTGCATGAGTAGAAGACGAAAACCGTCTTAATGTGGACTGCTTGTCTTCAGTTTTACCCTCCTGTCCGACAGGTGGCGGTACTGAACTTGTAGGCTGGTTTGCTAATCCCTGATAAAGAACAACAATAACAATTTAACGCAGTGACAAAACTGACTACCTATTGCGCAATTTCTTGCTAATTGACAACCGTGTTTCACACAGATGAAAGCTTGTGAAGAGTTGTAACTAGCCGTTACATTGAACGACTGACGTTAACTAGCAAGTGTAACGCTGAAGCTAACAGAGGCTCAGCAGACTGTGCTTATTTGATGTCATTTGGACTTGAAGCATCATCAATTACGTTCAGAGAGGTAAGATGTTTCTTTAGAATAAACCGATATTAGTTTTAGCGCTAAGCTGACAGCTGCTGAAAAGGGCCGCTGTAACCGTATAAAGACGAGCATCAACTCCGATTAGGGCTGCTAACATGAACTGTATGTTTGTGTACAGCACAGAAGCAGAGCTGCACTGAAGTACAGTTTTCAGCTTCTACGACATCAGAAGCCTGCGCTTGACTTTATGCGTGACTGTAAAACTGATGGGTGACAAATTACTGCGGGTGCTTTAACACAGGTGCTAAGCATAGCACCGTGAAGTGATTGAACTACCAGTGATACTGTCGTATTTCCAAAAAAAAAAAAGTGTCACCAGGCTAAGTCGATAATGATTTTATATGAGATGACAGGAACGGCAGGTTAAAGTGACTTTCGAAGTGGTTTCACTGTGTAGCAATGAACAGGTGGCAGGAGCCTCTGTCACAGAAGCCTCTTTGCTCGTATCTGGCTGCGTTTCCGTGCATTATCTGAAGATTGACACTTGCACAACAAAACTGCTTACTGTTTGCAAACCACTGAGCTCAGTGGTTACAGTGGAGGGCTACAGCAAGGAAACCAGATGATTCATTGGTGCAACCTGCAGAATCTGCCCCGATTTTCTTTTTCTACATAATGTTGTGCAGTTTTCTGGTCAACTGAAAAACCATCTGTCTGTCTGCCTGGCCACCACTCACAACCACTTTTGATCACAAGGTGATTTTTCAGGTCGCTTAATAGGAGGCAGTCTTCTGCATTCAGTCACAGTTTGACAGTCAGAAATATATTTAAATGTTTTCAAATACTTGCTGTCTAATTTATAAATGCAGACAGATTGCCAACATTTCGCCATCAGTTTGAACAAGTCTTTGTCAATGAGGAGACTCGACTCAAATGGCTGCCAGCTGGTTGTATTCTGGTCATGTTCCTATAGAGCAGAAAGGCTGCTGAGCACAAATTTAACAGTTCAAAGTTTATCACTGTTAACTGTTGTATTATCAGGAACAGATCGCATGTATTTAACAACTTAACCTCATTCAGTTGCATACAGTTAGCGTGTCTCTGTCTTTTGGCAGTACAGCTATGGCAGGTTTATTGACAGTGTTGGTGTGCTTATTGATAAAGCAGACAAAGTTTAACTTTGAGAACATAATTGGCTGTTTTAAAAGTTATTGAAACTTGGCATATCATAAAATCTTAATGCATATCAAATTGTGATAATATTTGATTGTGGGATATTTGCCGATCCCTACTTAAAATATGGTATTTTTTTATGCAAACTTGTTTCTGCCAAGGTGGACTATTAATAAGACACTAATCCAAAATTTGTTCTCACGATCTCAACAGTTTGACTTACTAATTGAAATTTCAAATAATTTTTTCACATGTTTGAGTTGATAAGTTGGAATTTTGAAACGGCCTTCCTCAGCTCAGCTGCTGAAAACTTAAGTTTAACTTTAATGTTTTGCTCATGATTTGTGGGCAGTTTTTTGCACCAGCTGCATGTATGAATTATGAATGAGTGTAAGGCTGTATGATACAAGGCTGTATGATGTGTTTTGTATGTTGAGATGAGTATGCTTGTTTCTGCCACTGAAACAAAAAAAACAACAAAAACTTGATGACTGGCAGACAAAAACTTCAGGTTAAATGCCATTATTTTCTGTGTATTAGTGCATATTAGTCAGTCTGAGTTTTAATGAGCTATAGTTCCTTATGTTGGATTAAATCCACATTTCTGTGGTGTGATTTGTCTCTCCAGGAATCTTCACTCTTTTTTTTTTCTTTTTTGTTTTTTGGTGATGGAGTCATCTGACAGTCAGGGGAAACTCAATCACATGGTGGGGACTGTGGAGCCAAATGATGTTCCTGCTGCTGAAGGCGCCACCGGACAGAAAGACACATCACCTGTAGACATGCTGAGGTTTGTATCTCTCACCCCAACATCGGTGTTGAAAGTCAGTTTTTGATCCAGCTGTGCCGCACATGTCACCTCTGGTCTTTACTTTCTTTACAGAATAAAGCAACAGATGTCCAACCAGTGCTTTGAGATGGCAGTACAGCTCAACGCAGGTATAAAACAATTCTCTTCATTTAAATTTTTTTTTTTTTTTTAGTTTTTTAAGAGCAAAAATAGAAATTAATTTTAAGTTTCCCCTGATAGAAAAAAATAAAAGGTCGTGCAGCACATCTGAAGCAGAGAGAGACTTGTGAGTATTTGACGTTTTAAAGCCAAATGTTTACAAAAAAAGGGGGAAAAACAAGATGTTGACGCGTGTTTGTTTCAGGCCAGAATATATCAGTGAGCTTGAAAGGGTGAAGACGCTTCATTTTAACAGCACACTGACCCTGCACAGGTAAACCGCTGCTTGTATTATTTGTTTTTGGAGTTTGGATGTTGTCATGTTTATCGTGACAGATCATTGATCATCTCTGATGTCTTATAGAATGCAGATGTGGCACGCTATCGGAGAAAAGCTGAACTGGAGTGACTCTGAAGCAGAGTAAGTCTACTGACAACGTACAGAAACAGCTGAAATATTTAATTATTTTTATCAAAACATTTGTTTTGTTTTTTCCTCAGCGCCCTGAAAGCCATAAGTGACCGCTGCATGGGTCTTTGTTCACACATAAAACACCTTCAACAGGTGAGCAGCTGTATTCTTCTTTGAAGTGCTTTGTGTGTTTAAAATTTTATGGGATTCCTATATTAGACAATTTGTTGTGTTAGGGTATTGTAATCACTTACAGTATTGTGCAAAAGTCTTCAGTCAACCCTCATTTATTGATATTTTGCTTGGAAAATGGATATTGGGTTCTGATCTTTATTGAAACATGAAAACATTCATGGAAGTACAGTGTATATAAGGCAAAAACAGAATCTGTACAATTCTAACAAATTTCAAAGTCAATACTTGGCATGACGACCTTTATTCTTCAACATGAATGCTATAGGTTAAAGTGTTATTTAAAGTTGAGGGTTTTATACCCTAATTCACTATTTATTTTTCTAACAGGAGTCCAAAAAACTTCAAGATGAGATTACAGAAATACAGAAGAACAGACTTGGTATGCTTTACGGGAAAGAAACCGGATGTCTTTCACAGTTAAAGTTCTTAGTTATTTATTGTTTCGACTCCAGATTAAAGTAGTACTTTCTGCTTGCAGAGATGAAACGGGTCACGCATGAGAAGATCAAACACATGGAGGAGTTTTCAAAGAAAGAGTATCCAGACATGGAAAAGTACAAAGCTGCGTTGGAGAAAGGCCAAGCAAACCTGGAGAAATATAAAAAGATGGCCATCATGACACAAAATGTCCTCAGGGTAAACTTTAGAAAAAACAGTCGGTACAGTTTATGACTGAATGTTTGATACTCACTTCCAGTTTCGTTGGTTGTATGTTAATGTTTGTTTTCCTCTTCAGGGCATCCTCTTGGCCTGTAAAGTCAACTGGCTTGATGATCCCAAACTTCGAGACATCGCCATGACACTCGAGGAGTTTCCCATCTCTGAGTAAAGATGGAGGTCGTGTGTGTGTGTGTGTGTGTGTGTGTGTGTGTGTGTGTGTGTGCGTGTGCGTGTGTGTTAAACAAACTGTTTCAAAAACAGTTTTATTTTCATCTTGAAAAAGTAAAAGCAATGCCGCCAGATCGCCACCAGAGGGCGCGGAGGAAGCGAGCCAACAGATGAAATCTGCAGCTCAGCGTGTCACTGAAGAAGAGAAGGAGCAGCACAGAGGAAGGACTACACGTGTTTACAAAGTCCAGCCAGCCTTACTCTGGATAATTACTTATTTGGATTTTTGTAGCTCTTTAAGTGGGACAAAATAAAGTAAAATGCCGAAGGTCAAAGCGGAGAAGAAAAGCAGACAGCACCAAGAGGTCAAAAACCAAGGTACGTTTCTCAACGGGGTGCGTTAGCATTAGCATGTTAGCATGCCGGACATCATCGTGTCTGTGCAGTGTTTGCAGAGCTCGTGTATCGCTGTTTTAACAGTCACAGCATGTAACACGAACCACTGCTGTGACTGTCGTCACTTGTGTTGACGTGGAAACGTTTCAGTGACTCCAACCCACCAGCTACTTCAATGAAAAGGTTTCTTTTGAACGTTTCTTTTCCTGCAAACTGTTCATTTGTGCTAACTGCGATATTTAAACCAGCTGCTTCCTCTGTCATTTTCTGTATACACTGTTTAGGAGGTGAACAAATGACATAAACAAATTTGTTTACGGCTAATCAAGATCAGAGAAACATAACTGACTGTAACAGTTCTAAAATGTAGATTTATTACTACTGTTTTGCAATATTATGAATGTAAATATTCCCCAAAGAGGCTTATGTATGAAGAAATGTTGAAAGTCATTCCTGATATGTAAATAAATGTCTTTTGTCATTATGTTAAAATGCTTGTTTTGATTTTTGTTTTTTTTCATGGTGGTGGGGGGTTATTTCATTTGCAAGCACCCTCAACCTTGATGTCAATGAAAAATGTTTACTGATAACAGCAACAAACTCAGACTCTTGTTTGTCAGATTCCCTGATACGTTTTAAGGGCCTAGCCACAAAAATCTTTAAGCTATACAGAAGACGACTCACGAGGCTGAGCCAGTAATTCATTACTGTTCATTCAAACCAGACCACTGATCCAGACTAATTCATCGCAGCCTGAAACAAACCTCAGTCCACCAGGAGTTCTTGGAAAGGGGGCCTGCCTTGATTCTTGGCAGCTATTGGAAAAGAGCCAGACTTTATGAAGCTTTCTGTTATTTGGTATTGTCTGTTGAAAAACATCAAACTAATCAAAATGTCAGTCTGGTCACTCTGCATGGGAGAGGAAGTTAGCAGAAGATGGCGAGATGCGTTCGATATTTGTAATAAGTAGCGGTGACTGACCGTGGAGGGGGAGGAATTGGTGCTGTAACTTTACAGTATGCATTTTATTTCACAGGAATAGATGGGCATGGGGAAACAGGGGAGCAACATTGAAAGTTCACAAAAGCAGAAATGGAAAGGATAAAATTTGGCCACGTTAGATGAAGACAAAGACAGCAGTTACTTCTGGCTGTCTGCATGAATTTAAATGAAATTAGGAGTATGACCATCTGGAAACTTACACTGAGCAAGTTGATGAACAGGCAGGCTGACTGTTAACTCATTCCTACCTGAAGGCTGAGAGAAGTGCAGAAGATTTTTAAAGAGGAGGATGGATGTAAAGAAAAGTGGCGTCTCGGTGCCAATTATGAGCGCAGGAAATTTTTTTGAATCTGCAGCCGTGGTTATGTTTCTCAGCGGTTTGTGGAAGGGATGGTGTGATTCCTTAATACTGTATCACTGCCGGGTGCATGTAAACCCCACTGAACAAAAAGCAGTGCAACGTTCACCCATCTGCAATAGATGCAATGTTTGAGTAATGATGATTTTAAAATTTTCAGCAGGAGCTGTTTATCTGCAAAATGAGCCTTGGGGGTTTCTTGCTGTGTATATACAGAAGGAGGACTGTAGTGCATTAAAACCCAATTTAGTAGAAAGTGAAAAATAGCTCACATTCATCTTAGCAAGGGAACAAGCAAAAGGAGTATTTAGAGTATAACGTTTAGATTTTGCAAGAGCTTCATAGATGTTTTTCATGGGATTAGATGAGCTGGCATGGATGGACTCATCCTTGGCTTAAAATGTGAGCTTAGGACATATAAACAGATATAAGTGTACATACATAAATGACCATAGTCATCACACAAGACCAGCATGCAGTGCTCAGTTTGCGCTCTGTTGCAGGGATCATGTTCAACACTGGCATCGGCCAGCACATCCTGAAGAATCCTCTGGTTGTCAATGGGATTATTGAAAAGGTGGGAAAGACTTTTTAACAAATACTCACAAAATGTAAAATATGTATTTAAAAAAAAAAAAGTGGGCAATCACAGGCTGCTGATCTAACTGAACTGTGACGCGTGTCTTTTTCAGGCTGCTCTGAGGCCGACAGACGTGGTGCTCGAGGTGGGACCTGGTACTGGTAACATGACGGTTAAGCTGCTGGAAAAGGCCAAAAAAGTGAGAGCCTCAAACTGTCGGGGGTCTCGCTCCAAGAACTCACACTACACTTTTATGCAAGGCTTTTTCCAAAAATGTTGTGATACACAATGTCAGTAAATACAGATATTTTAAAACCTATATGTAATAGAGAATTGTGTAAACATTAAATATTGAAACTGAAAATCCAATTAGTTTTTTTTACATTCTCATTATTATTTGTTATGAGATGTTCTGCAACTTTTTAAGCCCCAACTAAATTGCAAATGGAAAAAAAAGTTGCACAAAATCCTTTCAAACCACAAAAAGTTTAATTCAATATTGAGATTTGAGTTTTTAAAAAAATCAAAGTTTTTCAAAAACAATCAAAATATACTTGGTTCGATTCCAGGAGGAGATACAAATGCATCTGGTGTGTTTAAAAAAAAAAAAAAAATAGATCTAAATCTAAAAGCCTAAGGCCAGTATTTTAATTGCTTGCAGACAGCACGAATGAATGCACGTTTCTGTTACATTTTTTCTTGGAGAATGCTTGGAGCACACGTGCGTAGTTGGTGGATCTCAGCGTAGTGTCTTTGCAGACAGGTCCACGCTGTCATAACTAATTTGAGAGGGCACTGAGTGTTGCTTTTACCCTGTAATGATAAAATTTACACCCCCAAAAAGACCCTCCTCACACTTGGAAAGTATAAAACTGCCATAAGACTACACAGACTGCACTCCTGGAGTTTATCCGGTATTTTGTTTCATTTTGGTGTTTGTTGGGTGCTGCAGTGACTGCAGATTTTTAAAAGTGACTC
This sequence comes from Oreochromis aureus, assembly GCF_013358895.1. Lineage (NCBI taxonomy): Eukaryota > Metazoa > Chordata > Actinopteri > Cichliformes > Cichlidae > Oreochromis > Oreochromis aureus. Next base: position 21,293,363 of record NC_052953.1, read on the forward strand.
GCCGTTTCTGCAGGTCGTCGCTTGCGAGTTGGACTGCAGATTGGTGGCTGAACTTCAGAAGAGAGTACAGTGCACGTGAGTGAACAAAGCAGCGCTGCTCTCACATATACTGTGCTTAAAAGTAGTACTTGAATATAAAGTGATCTAATAAAATCATTGTTTTCTCCATCAGACCCTTACAAGCCAAGCTTCAGATATTAATTGGAGATGTGCTAAAAACAGATCTGCCTTTCTTTGACGTCTGTGTGGCTAACTTACCTTACCAGGTATAGATGTGTTTCTGCCAAATCCGCACAAGTCTTTCAGTGTCTTGCATTGCACTGGGACCAAACAGTTTCTCTTTGTGCAGATTTCATCACCTTTTGTCTTCAAGCTCCTGCTGCACCGGCCTTTCTTCAGGTGAGACACAGCTGGAGGTCCGTAGAGGAAGTTTGATCATCTTCTCTCGTATCCCTGCTGTGTTAAGTGCCTGTTATTTATTTATTTATTTTCCTCCAGGTGTGCAGTCTTGATGTTCCAGCGAGAGTTCGCCATGCGCCTGGTTGCCAAGCCTGGAGACAAACTGTACTGCAGACTTTCCATCAACACGCAGCTTCTGGCTCGTGTAGACCATCTCATGAAGGTCAGCATCCGCTCTCTGATGGTTGTCTAATGCTAACAGCAACTCTCTAGACCATTTGTCACAGTGTTGATGTGTATTTTATTTATCTTTCAATATTATCAGGTAGGGAAGAATAATTTCCGTCCCCCTCCGAAAGTGGAGTCAAGTGTTGTCAGGATAGAACCCAAAAATCCTCCTCCTCCAGTGAACTTCCAGGTGAGCTTTGATTGTTAACAAATCCTGCTGTGGAGGAGTATTCATTAAAAATAGAAGTTAAACTGAAGGTGTATGTTGTTTTTATTCTGAGTAGGAGTGGGACGGCCTCGTCAGAATAGCCTTTGTAAGGAAAAACAAAACCCTCAACGCAGCTTTTAAGTGAGTAGCTCTCAAACGGTTCACTCAAAAGTGGGTGTGGTCCAGAGCAGATGATCATGTGATCTTGTATTCTGTAGGTCCGCTGCAGTGGAGCAGATGTTGGAGAAGAACTACAGAATTCACTGTTCTCTTCACAATACGGTGAGTGAAGTTTTTAAATAAACAACTCCTCAGCCCTCTTTAAAGATCTCGCCCTCGCCCGCTCCCCGTTGGCTGCTTTTAATCAATAATCTTTTTGTGCATCTTCACAGGAAGTCCCAGCTGACTTCAGCATTAGCAAAAAAATCGAGAGTGTCCTTCAGGAGGCTGATTTCAGTGAGAAGAGAGCCAGGTCGATGGACATTGATGACTTCATGGTGTAAGCTGACATTCTCTACCTACATTTGAAACGCCACAGCCTGTAGCTTTTAGTGTGGTTTCTCTACAATTTACCATGTGATTCTTGTGTAATTACAGTGTAAAAAAGTATTGGTATGTCAGTAGATACACATGCCTGCCTCTTTTCCACGATCACCTACTCGACTCTGTTCTCTTGACTTACAATTAAGCACCTCTTATTATGGTTGTCTCAAGAGTCCTGTGATGTAATTTGTATGTGACACAAACACAACAATCGAGCATATCGAAGCGATGGCATTACCTGCTCAGTTGGGGGCTTTTTTCCAGACTTGGGGTAAAGATGAGAGCCAGAAAGAGTCACTCCCTGACCAATCAGTGTGGTCTATTGATGTTCCATTTTCAGCTCGACTCTGCTCACTTTGAACCCCAACCAAGAGTTTTTTTTTTGTTGTTTTTTTAAGTAATCAGTACCAGGTTTTACCAACTAATGGAAAACTCAAAAGATTCAGATTAGAACTTGCCATGTAACATATGTGCACACTGCACACGAATGTGACCTGTGTGTGGATGACAGGAGTCTATTGTACATTATAAACGGCAGGCTGCATGTGGTTGTTAAAGGCTTCACTGTTCTAATGTGTTTAATCGTCTTTTCTTCATCATCCTCAGACTGCTGCATGCGTTCAACTCTGCAGGAATCCACTTCTCCTAACTCTGATGAGAAGATCTTCTCATCTTTCAAAATTGTCACATGAGGGAGAATTTTGTGGTCAGATCATGGAAGAGCAAACGGCCTGTCCAGTTCAGCCCCTGGAGCCCTGTTTGACGGAACTGAAATTTCAGATATTGAAATGGTTGAACGAAATATACAAATAATATCAGATGCATTTAAAGTGCTCATATTGAGTGCTATTTTACATTTGTGGAAATATATGACCTGTAAAAACTTTGAGCACAGATACTTTAAAGCCTCTTTGTGGTCTGAGTTTGTTCTTTGTCCAAAAATGTAGATTATTGTAATCTAAAACCAGACATTTTCTAAACTACACAGATTTTCCTTCTCAAGTGTAGAAATGTTACATTGATTTTTTTGTAACTCTCAATAATGCAGAGTTACTCCTGCGTAATAGGTCCCCTTTAACAAAGAATCAATATTCCCTGTCGCACTACATAAACAATTTGATTGCCTTCATTAGAAGTTTTGCTTTATGCTTTTGTTCTGACTTTTTTTTTCTGTTTTTGAAAGTCTGTACCAGAAAATCTTTTACTGGTATGACTGCCATGAATATAATACATGTAAAGAAACTAGAAATATTAAAACAAAGTCTGGATAAGCTCAGAACAAGGATAACCAATTAGACTGAGGGGTATAAAAACTCAATAAATGTTATGAAAGAAAATAGTGACCATTTGTTTTCTCTAACAATAATACACGTCTACTGGTCACAGAAACACCAAAGAAACATGGATACTGAAAGAACACGTGTGGAAATTGTAGTTACTCACTCTGGCCGCTGGAGGGCAGTGAATAGCCACTAATGTCTTGGTCATGTTAAGGTGGAAACATTGGCTACCGATGCTGAGGTGACTTTCAAAATAAGTTTGCCGAACTTGCCATTTGAGTACAATAATACACTGGAGGCTGTTACTGTTGTAAGTTAGTATTTTCTTTTTTAATATAGAATAATACATTTGAAGTATTGTCTTCACGCTCTGAGGCGTGTACTACAAAGGAGGATTTCGTCTTGAGCAGGTAATTTCAGGGTTAACCCTGAATTTTCTATACTGTGAAGGCGGTTCGGTTATCAGGGTAAATCACAATGGTGACGTATTCTTTGAACTTTCCACATAAGAGATCAGCAGGTAAGTAATTACCGCCTGCTGACCAATCAGGTCTCCAGAATACAGCGATCAGTAGTGAATACAGATTCTTAGACGTGACATTATTACTTTATTTTCGCCTTTCTGTTAGCTACATTTTTGCGATTACTTTTATATTTTTATAAGCATCAGTAGTACCTGATCTTAAAACAGGAGGATGCCTATACTGCTGCAGACTAAGCCTATGTTTGAATTCTGTTTTTATATTTATTCTTTACTCTCATAAAGACAGCACAGAGTCGGCAGCTGAAAGAATAAAAACTAAACCTGTCAGAGGCAGTTTCAGTTTAAAATCAACTGAAAGCTCCACATTAGCACAATTCTGTCATTTACAGCATGTTTTAAGTCGTAACTTACAGAAAACACTGAATGAAACAAACTGCATCACGTTGTCACGGGAGTGCATGTGTTTATACATTTTCCACGTCACCAAATAAATGTACTTTTCTATCGTCTGCTGATAATTCTCTTTTAAAGCAGCACAGAGCGAACTCGATGATAAAATAATTTGAGTTAAATGTTTATTTTACTGGTCTGTGTGCTAAATCACAGATGAACGAGTTCTTGTTCTTTATAGATTTTTGATCACCATTTTATCATCTGTTAAAGTCTCTGATTGGAGCAGGTGACACTCATAGGGATCATTTTCTGTGGAAGAAAAATGACAAATGAGCCATGAAACTGCCTTTTAGATTAGTCAGATACTGCTAACACCACCCCAGGGGAAACCTTGGGTTAACTTAGCTAGTTTATAACCAGCTTTGTGTGACTGCTTATCTTGATCATCAACGACAGGGTAAGTGAATCCAGACAGCAGAGAGATACGGGTATGTTGAACTCGCCCTGATGTGAAAACTTAACGTAGCACAGTGAAATTCAAGGTGGTGAAGCAGAGCCCACCTTTAGACGCTCAATTTCTACTCAAACTTGACTTTATGTTCATAGCAGTTAAAGATAATTTGGGTCACATAAGTCATTGAAATGAAACATGACTTTTTATTAATTCTTCCAGCATTACATCTGGTGCAAACACTGAGCAACATAACCAATGATAGGTCAGTGATCTTCACTATACATTTATTAATAGTTTTTCTAGTTCCATTTTTTTTTTTAACAAAGTGTTAAATGGGTGGAAAACATGTTTTACAGTAAGAGTTTTTTGAGTCAGTTGCCACATGGCACAGACTGTAGCAAACTACATGTAAAAATCTGTCAGGGGTGACAGAAGGAAAGAAACACAATGTGGTTTAACGCTTCCTCCAAACTGGTAAAAACTTTGAGAAGGAAGGGAAAGGGAGAAGAGATCATTTACAATGAAGTATGACTTTACGATGCCGACCGGGGGGATCCCCGGACCATGAAACAGTGGTGTACATAAGCTATCACAGAGTGCACATGCAGAAATGTCAGCCAGAGCAAACCAGAAATCAAATACTGGTTTTGTGTAGTAAACTTCGAAGCATGTTCAACTGAGATCTCCTCTTAAAACCGGTCGAAAAGTTTCAGTTCAAAGGAAGTACAAACGGGTATAAAAGAAAAATAATTTAAGTACAAGGAAAGGAAACTAAACGTTCTCCATTAAAAAAAAAAAAAAATCATCTAAAGTGGAAGGAAATAAAAACTACTTTCCTTCCAGTTTTCTAACAAGACCAAAGAGTGAGTGGAGAGCCAGTTTCTGTTACTAGAGGGATCAAAACAAATGATATTCATTGAGCCTGTTGGTACATTAAACAGTCCTTTAATTTGTGTTTTCACAGCTGCTAGTGTCAGCTCGACTTGTGCCAAACATCTAGTGGTTATGTTTCTCAACGCGCCACTTAAACCTCTTCAGACTCTAAAGAGCACGTGGCCTCTTGGGATTGATCTGCTTACTGGCTTGCTCCTCCTCCTGCAGTGCAGAGCGGAATGACTTCACTTTGTCTGTTGAAGAGAGCAAAAGCATTTCACACATTTAAAAAATGTAACAGGAGGGCTGTATTCTATTGTTAAGTGATGTGCATGTGAGTTTTGGGCATACCTCGGAGCTCGGTGAGGATTTCTATCTTTTGATCTAGGATCTGCTCCAGCTGCGTGGCGTAAGACTCCACGTCATAATCCACCTCCTCCGTCATCTCCAGCAGCACCTTTTCATCTTCCAGCCACCGGATAGACTCCTGCTCAGAGGAGAACAAAGAGAAGTTATAAATTCACTGTCAGGAGCTGCAATTTATCTGGATTCATACAAGTATGTACGAGAAAAAGAAAATGAAAGAACCAAGGAGAGCGGGAGTGTTTTCTAACCTGGAAAACAGCTCTGTGGTCCTCTAGGACCTGCTCCTCCATCTCCACCAACTGTGACACGGCCTCATGGAAGGTGAAGAGCTGGGGAGACACTTCTTCCTCCTGTGTTTACAGATCCAGCAGCAAGATCCAGATTTAAACAAAGGAGATCAGGCATTTTTAAATAGCTACTTCTAAACTGTGGCTTCTTTCCCTTTATACGTCACGATGTCTCCAACAAACAAATATTCTTTAAACCTGAGTAAAAACCCATGTTTATTATTTGGGTTTTAAACCAGACTGAGTTCTTCCATTTGTGTTATTATTATCATATTATTTCACTCTTTTGTATGACGCATTTTAGTCAAAAATCTAATTTTCTTACAATTAAATGGACTTAACAAAAAGCTACAGCACAGAGATAATTTCTGAAATCTGGTTATCAGTGGACATCACCTTCATCACTGATAAATAAAAGTTTGAATGTTAATCCAAAAGAAAACACTTTGGGTAGTGAAATACGTGGCAGCTGTGATACGGTAAATGGGCTGGTACTTATTTAGTGCTCATATACCAGTATCTTGCACTGACATGCACCTTGTAGGAGCCAGGGACTGAACTACTGAGTAATACACAGCCTTGTTCTACCTCCTGTTGCACAGCAGCCCTATTTTCAGATATAATTTCCAGATGCAAACAGTCTGATTTGTGCTTCAAAGAATGAATCGTGAGCACTTACATTCTGCTCACAGAGAAGTTTGAGGTCGTCTCTTTGTGGTGAGATGCTCAGCCACTCTTCATCCAAGAGATCCAGCTGGTTGACAGCATGGATATTGGGGCGTCCCCCTTCCATCACTTGGTTGGGGTCCACCGTTAGTTCCTTTACCCTGCAGACCAAAAGAAGAAATAAAGAAACGCATCAGATCGCAGTGACCACAGGTCAGACCTGTTTTTAACCAGGCTGATGTTTGGTTTGCGGTTCATGGTTTGTGCAGCATGGCAGCTTCATGACAGCAGTGATGTCATGCACAGGCACAGATGACAATGCTCAATTTCCAGATATCAGTTTTCATGGAGTCTGGGTGTTCAGAGCTCATGTTTAACTAGGCTCTCGCAAAGCTGATGAGGGATTACAGCACTGTACCCAACCTGCAGGTGCCAGCGCCAATTAATTAGGACTACGGCTGGGATAAGGGATTACCCGCTGAGCGTTTGGCTCAAACAAAAGCTCACCGTGGATGCATTTGCCAAACAGCTAAAAGTCGAGTTTTGCACCAGCATTCTGACTTATCACACCCAGCTATCACAGTTATCCCTGACATCCGGGGCATGAACAGCGATGAAACAACAGAGCAAATAAAAGACACACCCACACAGACAGACAGACATATTGTTCTTCAGGATTTAGCAACACAATTAAAAAAAAAGAAGTTTTGTCTACAGTTCAGATCAAAGTCAAAGCAGGGATGAAAAGATGAATCACATCAAAACATGCAGATGAAAAACAGAAAGGGGAAGACAGGAAGTGTAGCGCAGTGAGGAGCTGATAAATGAGCTCATGGGTGTGTTTTATAATGCATTAGATACACAAAGGGACAGCATGCACTGTGTGTATTTGTGCGTGTGGTGCTGTGCTTTGGGAAGTGCTTGACCTGCTGGGAGAGGTAGCAGCAAAGTCATCATACTCAAAGGTATTGGTGGGCGAGTGCTCAGGGCGGCTTCCCTGACCGCTCTGGGAGAAGGGGATGTCTGACGGACTAATCCCAAACTCCTTCACTCTACACAGCCATCATACCAGCATACAGAGCAGCAGAGGGCGGGAAACAAGAAGGAAAGAAAGTAGGAAAAAAAAGGGAAGAGGATACAAGAGTCAGAACGAACAAGAGTAAGCAGAGAAATTTGGAGTAGTACAGCTAATTTCAGATTCTCTAAAAGCCATTGGACATTACAGAGGAATTTAAAAGAGCTAAAATTTCATAAAGGTGAATAATCCAAGAAGTTCCTGTAAAAGGTAGATACTGTCCAAATCACTGGAGTGGGTTATCTCAACCCCACCTGTTAGCGTAGCGTAGTGTGTTGAGTGTGTTCTCACAGGATGTCATCCCAGGAGAAATGGTTGCAATCTGGAGAAAAAAAAACTGAATATATCATTCAGATTTATTTCACATGTATTAATCTGTGGAAAAGATGTGATAACATGGCCAAAGACTGCCAAAGACAGAGGACTGACCATGCATGTGCGTGAGTTTTCCCCAATAAAGGAGTCTCTGAGGACCTGGGTGAGCTTACTGGCTCTGAATGGCGTATGGGGCTTGTTACGACCCAGAGCTCTGATACACTCCTGAAACAACAAGAGAGACATCCTTGGTAAACAAAATAAAACAAAAAACGAATGGAAACAGTATACATGACATTTCTTTGTTATTTTACAAATCAACAGGAAAAAAAATGAAGTGGTAGCCAACACTTAGGAGTCAGCTACTCAGCTATCCCTTCACTGCACACAGACCTTCAGGGCCAACAAGCTTTTGTTGATCTCTGCTCCCTCCAGACGAGTCTGCCGGTCAGCGCTCGATGTATCCGCCCCCCTCTCATTGCCCGCAAGATCGATGAGGGAGAACTTTCCATGCATCTTCCCCTTCCTCCGGAGAATGATCTGGAATACGGCGTGGCTGCGAGACGAGTGAGCGTTGGCCGAAGTCTGCCCTGATGTTCTTTTGGGGGGTGATCAAGATGATGAAGAAGAGGAAGCAGCAGCAGCGAGGGCAAAAAATTAATAACTTTAGGAGAAGGAATAACATCCTCAAAGAACATGAATATTGTGCTAGACGACGTCTGCATGACAATAAACGAGTTTCAGAGTTTTGATCTGATCACTGATCAAATACAAGAACTCAAAGTCTCGGGATTCCTGCTGTCATACCTGCAGCTGTTTCCCACTTCAATGAGTTTCAGGACATCCTCTGTGCACTTGACCTCCTTCTCCTGCAGCCCCACCACCTGCACTTGCTGTTTCCCGTCCTCCAGTACCCTCAGCTTAGCTTTACGATTCAGCAGGTCAAACACCTACAAACACAGTTCTGTCAGCATCAGATAAAATCTCTCTTTAAGAAAAAAATAAGAAGGAAAGAAATTATCACACATCACTTGCCTTCCCACTGTAGATTTCAAAGAAAGTTGCGTACACTTGTAGATCTAACTTTTTGTAGCTGGGTTTCTTCAACATGAGAAATACATCCCGAGCTGCATAAAAACACGAGAGACCGAATTCCAAAACAGATCCAACTTATCCTTCAGTCAACAAAAAGCTACATCTAATGTGCTTACCAGCTAATGCATAAATTCCTTTAGAGCAGTCTTGGTTTTTCCCAGAGAAATCGCCACCCATAGTCTGTGACACAATGGAAAAATAAATATATACAAGTTAAAATGTTAATTATATAAGATGCACTCCAACTACAAGGATAAAAGCCTTCTGTTTTCTTAAAGGCACATTAATTGTAACTCACATGTGTTTTTCCACTGCCTGTCTGTCCGTAGGCAAAGCAGGTGGCCATGCCTCTCTCAAAAATGGTTTCCACAAGAGGTCTGGCTGTGAACCTGCAGGAAAAGACAAAACACAGTCATGCTCTACACTCCCTCCCTGAATTTATACAGAAAATATTAACAATTCATTCATCTAATTTTGTTTGTTAGTCACCTTTCTTCTGACTAAAGGAATTATATTAACATGCAAAAAAACAGATTTCAGTTTTTTATTATCTATGAATTTGCAACTTGAAAATGTCAACCTGTGGCTATTATTAGAATTAGTTTGGTTTAGTAACAAAGCAAATAGATAGAGTCATTTGTAGCATGTTTGTAAATGATTTAAAAAAACAAAACGATCACAATCAACACATTTCGGTCAAATTCCGCTGGCCGAGCGGCCAGGTCGCACCCCTCAATGAGTGTGGCTGGACTGATCCAGGGTTCCCCCCACCCCACCCCCCGGCCGATAATTTGGGGCAAAAACACTGACTTGTTCATTTGCAGTTTGTGCATCAGAAACCATTCAACAATTTTTTTTCCACACATAGCTGTCTGCAAACATCTCTCAAAACTAAGCTAAGACAAACACTGCAAATACTGGAAAGTCTGGTTGTTCTTGATTGTGCGCCATTGCTTGGCAGAGATTCTCCGCCTGTGTCTTTGGTTGGCTTATCGTGTGCTGCATCACATAATCTGAATCTGACTTGAAATTGAATAAATCTAACAGCTCAGATGTCGCTTCGGGTCACAAACCTGTAAACCATCTCGTTTGTGGTGCTGTCGTCAAAGGCGTAGTCAAAACGGAAGGTCTGGTTCTCCAGGTAGCGGGTCAGGTCCACTTTTTGTTTAGGTTCATGAACCATCACCACATCCTTACTGGGAATGGTGATCACATCCAAATCCTTCATGGACAACTCTGAAACACAGCAGAGGCGACACTTTATAAAAAAGTACTTAGCACATAGCATGAGGCGAAACTCATCAAAGACCTCACCTTTTTTGTTGAGTGGACGTTTCCTCACACAAACGCATATTCTGTGCTCTTCAATCTGGGCAGTGCAACGAGAAGAACATTTATTAAACTTTGGATGAAGGTCAATTCTTACCGATCAGGAGCGAAGAAGAATTTTCACCAGGTCTGCTGTGGTCAGGGGCCGGTAGTCTAAGCTGGCTCGGAAATCTCGGATCATGTACATGATCTCATAGTTGGGGATGGTGGTGTCCACCTCCTGAAGGACAGAGACAGTCAACGTGACAATTATTCGACATAATCAAATAAATTCTCACTTCAATGTAATCAACTCTATGGCCAAAAAAAAAAAAAAAAAAAAAAAAGAACATCATCAGTGTACCTGAGCTCTTTTCTCCCTGAGCTCCTGCTGCTGAAGCCGACGTCTTTCTCTTTTCTCTTGAAGTTTTTCCACCTCCTTCACGCAGTTTGACTTCCTTCGTGCTGCCATTTAGAAAAGAAAAACAGTAATTCTCCCACCTTTCACATCATGTATCAACAGCTTTCTCTTCCTCTTTCATCTCGCTTACAATATGTCACTTCTACTACTTTCCCAGCGTCTTCTATCAGCTTTCCTTTCTGTTGGCCTTTATTTAAACAGCAGAGAAACCTTGGGCTGGCTCCAACAAAGCAGAGCAGTGATACAGCTACTACACACCGGGATGCAGCGGCTGGCACACAGTGTCTCCCGCATAACATTAGCTGCTTGCTCTACATAACCAACAAAAGGCCTTTTGCAGCACTGTGTTTCAAAACCTGTTTTTTTTTTTTTTTTTAATTTGTTTCCTCAAACACAACAGGACATGTGACCTCTGAAAGGAAAATTGAAAAAACAAAGACAAAACCAAAAAACACTTACAATGCAGGATATGTGCCTTGCATTACTGTTTTAATCCAGTCTGATTACAGTAAGAGGCTGTTTCAAATCAAGAATGATTGTCTTAAGAAGGTTATTCCAAAGCTCCCGAGCACCACACCCCCAGATTAGTTTTGTTTCAGGTCAATCAATCTATTAGTCACCATTATAAAGGAACACAAGTTAGCAAACATGTGAGTAAAAGCCACTTTTAATTCAGTGCAGAGTTCATCAAAACTATGTTATTCGATTAGACCCGGCTCAATGCTCGCCGCTGCAGCCCCAGCTTCCCGCTGCAAAGCCCGGCCCAAGCCCTGTGACACAGTCCTGGCCTCCTGCTGGCTCCAGTCCCTGAGAACCCAGACTATCAGAGCAGAGGGATTAATAATCTGCTCTAATCTGGGAGGAGAAGATGAGCTGGGTCAGCACCGGGACAAGAAATATAAGAGGAACTCAGCACCGTTACTGCTTATGGGCTATTCAGTCTGTGTGGAGGGGAGCTGAGGGGGTGAGGAGGGGGGACAAGGCATTCACATCATCCTCTCAGCTCTCCGAATGACAGCGAGCACTTTGAGTAAAAGGCTATCATTGCTGTCTGAGCCCAGAGACGTAACACACATTACCGCAGGCTCTTCCACGTGTGTGCCCGTGTGTGACTCAGCAGAAACCAGACACACAGACCAAAAAAAAAAAAAAAGCAGCACAGCCAAACGACACCACAATTTTTTTCCCCCTCCTAATACCCAGAAAGCCTGTCTGCTGGATGGATTGTGAGTGTGCTGCTTCTTGTCCTTCCAACAGCTCTGAGCAGTACGTGGCAGACATTTGGCTGAGCGATCTTCTTGTTTGACTAGAGGTCTATCGGACTCTATTGGAAACTATCAGAATCACTGTGAAGCACTGAGGGCAGGGGTAACATGCAGGTGATACATACAAAGCTGTCCAAACTCCTTTCTGGATAGCGGCTGATGTGAGGACTCTGTGATGAACATGTGGTCAACAAAGACATGACATTAAAAGATTTTGATGATATGCTTTTGTGCGATCGATGCATTTTTACTAACGCTGACAGTATATTTGGATTTAAAAAAAGAGAAAAAAAAATCTTATATGGATTATGCTTCACATTTGCATAAGGGATTAGTCTAGAAGCTTTTGGCCAACTGCTTAAAACTGGTTTCTTGAAATTATAATTTTCTTGACAAATGTCATGATTGTTACCGTTCTGTAGCTGCTGCTGTGTCTGGGCCTGAGTGGGCTGTGCAGGCTGCTGCGATGGAGGAGGTGGAGCAGGCTCTGGCTGCTGAGGCTGTGGAGGTCTGGCCCGGGTTGGAATTGCTTAAGACACAACACCACAAAGATTAAAATACAAATATCTCTGATCCAGATGCCACTACCAAGCAACATTTACAGCAAAAAAGAAAACCCCAAATAAACAAATGAATGAATATTAAAAAGGAGGAAGAAGGAGGAAAGAAAAAAAATAGATAATAATAATAATGAATAAAAAATTTGTTAGCACAACAAACATGTGGATGGTTCACGTGTACTGAAACTATAAGGCTGTGAGTGTTATGTTTGTATTTCAGAAAAATGCTTTCTTATAAATAAGGAAGCAGCTGAAAGTAGTGGGTAGTTCTATATATAAATGGATTAGTCAGTATTTTTTATTTTACTTTATCTTTTTTTTTTTTTTTTGAAACACTGGGTGTCCTGTACTGATGCACCACCAAAGGGATTTGTGTCTCCTCCTGGTATTGGCTTGTTAGCCAAAAGTGTAAACGACTACACTGGAGCCACTATGTTTGCATTGGAGAACATATTCTATTAAACTATCAATTTTACATTTAAACAACTACTGCCTGCCCACACTACAGTACTGTTTGGCCTGTGTTTGCTGCTTGCCATGAAATGAGTATGACAAGAAGCTTTTATGAGACCATAGCTGCATAAATGCAAAAACGGCATGTATAATCCAACTTTTGTGGATGTAAATGAGAAGCTAATGCCAAGAAATAAAAATGATATGATGCTTTTATAAATGCTTAAAAAGTTAGTTGTTCCTGATTGCACAGGAGGAGATGGTGGACAAAAACAAAACAAAACAAAAAAACAACAACACAAAAACCCCCACAAATGTTGTGCATTATAGTAAAATAATTGCTAAACTAAAGTGAGCAAACTCATGATGGAAATAAACAAAACAAAGACTGACAAACAAAAAATACCAAGCCATAGAAAGCAACAATTTCAATAACAATCAAACCACCATAAATATGTGAGGATAATGTTGCAGTGCCTCAAACCTCTATTATCTCTGGATGGAGTATCATTCTTAGGAGGTGCTATCGTCCGTCGGTTCTGTGAGGGGAAAACAAATAAAGAGAAATGACTATTGAGTTAGCTAGTGTGATTCCTACTTTTGTTGTCACAAAGTTCCAGACTTTTCTTATCGTGACTACTCTGCATACAAAGATACAGGAATACACACGCTTTTTTTGGAGGAGAGTGGTTAATGTATCCACATGCTGCAAAGCATACTGTGTGGCACAGATGGAGAAACAGAGCGGCACAGGTGCAACTCCTGATTCATCTTCTAAGTACCCTGTTCCCTCACTGGCAGAAATGTTCCTGTAATTTCTGATCATTTGACAAATGTGAATATCAGACAAAAATGTCTAATATTCAGTACTGGGTAAGTGATGATTTGATATAGGACTTTACCCAAATTCTAGTTAGATCTCTGACAAAGGAAAAACCGTGATGATACAGCTCATGCCACAAAACACACAAAGAAAATCTTGAGTCTGGGTGGGCTGTTGGTGAGACAAAAGGGTGGTGGAAACCTTGAGCCCTGAATATTTACTGAATTTAGAAAGAAAAAAAACTCCAAAAACACTGAAGACTCTCACCTGTTAATCTATATTTATGACACATGGTGTACTTAACAGGACCAGTTAGCTGGTTCCTGAGAAGGATCGAGGTTCTATAAAAAGACCCAGCACACTGAGCTGCACAGGTTACCCGAGGAAGCCTGGGCGCTAGCCCGTGAATGAGGGATGTTAAAGGGTGACAAAACAAAGAGCTGCTATTCTGAGCAATGTAAATCACACGCTACACCTTCAGGTGCTGATAAGGTCACACAGCACCACTCACCTTTGCAATTTTGTTGACCTTCACACATGTGGGTGTAGGAGGGGGTGGGGTCTCTGGACTAGGGGCAATTTCTTCATCTGGAGCCACATCTGGATTAAGTGCAAATATACTCTCCAAGTCAATCTGTCCAGAAACAGAGCAGCATAAAGTCAAGTGATTATGTCTATGACGGGGGGGTTCAGTCAGTTTGAAAATACAGTGCATCACAAAAGCCTAAAAAAGGCTTAAATGGGACCAGTTTTGTACATAATTAAGGTGGACAAGAGTCTTCAAACTAACCCCGAGTGCTTATATTTAAACTTGGATGTCTCTTGTGTGCTGAGTAGTCAAAATTATCCGTCAGATTTATTGCAGTAAAGCCAAAGGGCGTTGAACACTTTCTAAAACTGCTGTTGAATGTCATTTTTAAAGTTCTGTACTGTAAATTTCAGCAACGCTCCATGGGTGAAAAAGCTCAGAGACAGACTTGCTGCATGGACACTTTGTCGTTTTGATGGGCTGAGAATCAATGCTGCAATTAATGGACAACTTGCTCCAACTTTCTCATTCGTTTTTATACTTTAAAAATCTAGGTAATGTGCACGCTGTATAAGCATTCACATTATTGAGATCCTTCTGCACTTAACTACTTCTGCATACTTTGTGCTACAGAAACCATTCTGGTATCAAAACGTTCAGCTTTTTCTGGAGAAGTGTGCTTTTATCAATTTTTATGAAGAATTAGATATTCCATGGCATTTTGCCACCACTGTGTGATGACATCCCCTGCTCTTTAAACTGTGCTAGAAGAATAATGTGAAAAACCTCTTTTTTGCATGCCCAAATCTTTTGCCCCACATGTATAATATATACATCAAAACATAGCCATCCTTGTCCTCTTTCATCCAATGTCATTCAGCAATTTCTCAATTCTCTTTCTGTTTTGTTGGAGGGATAAAGTAAACAGCCTGAAGCTGCCAATATACCCTCTGCAGTGGTTGCTTTGCTCAAAGTTCTTTCCACAAACTAAAGTTTTCAAACAGTTGTAACATCTCCCTCTGTGTGTTTGTACATCTCTGAGCTTCTGTGCAGGATTATGATTAAAATTGAGCTAATAACCAGCATGATCGTAGACTCATGTCTTAAACACAACTCTGACGTCTGCTTACAATAATCAAGAGGTGCACGACCGGCCGACGCACCACAAAGATTGTGTCTCGCGACACAGGACGTGATGTCAAAATCGTCACACGACTAAACATTTCTAGATAAACATTTGTCATTTGAGATCATTTTTCATTTTGATGAGCTTCAGCTCCAAGTTTAGCTTTTTTTGTCTTTGTTTTGAAAAAGGTCATTTTAGCCAAATGAAGCTCAGTTTTGGTACCTTTTTCGTTTTATTTAACACATTTTCAGTTTTTGGTACTGTTGCTGGCCAATATTTTGCTAATCGTTTGCAATTAAGCTGATTTAGCAAATTCAGCTTTGAATATTTCAAATATTTTTAAACATTTCAGGCAACATTTTCAAATTGCAGCATTCACATTGCATTTTTGCTAGGAAATGCTTTTTCTAGTATTTTTTATTGTCTTATTTGGACTGTGCGTATGTGCTCCAAAGACAGGGCTGAACCACATGAAGTAACAGACATTTTTATATAAATAATTCTACTTATCTTTGTGCTTTTTATTATGTCCATGAAAAATAATTATGAAAATGTGATGCAGCAAGCCTGCCGCCAGATGTACTGTTAAATTTTCACACTGTCTACATGTGATCAGAGCTGCAGGGTGTGCAAGGGGTGATGTGTGGTCGAACATGCAGCTTAGTTGCATAATCACAGCAGCTCCTGAATGCTTTTGGATCTATTATTCATTGCTTTGGAAAATAAAAAGCACTTTGTGCTGTTAAAGAAGCTTTAAGAGGTAAAAAACAGTGGTAAATAGTGGTTTACCTCTTTTCCCTTTGTGTCTCCATTTTCTATCCACTCCACTGTGACGCTCTCATTGTCCTCGTTAAGTGAGGTCACCATCGCCTGATGTATACGTCCTGTAAAAGCACCAGAGATGAGATAAACTCAAATATCAGATTAGCAGAAAAACATTAATAGCTGAAGGTAGCAAATATTGGGACCAAAATCAGTGTAGAGCTATGGAAAATTAAAAGCATTTTATTGTTTAGTAAGTACAACAACAACATAACTGCATTTGCCATTCACACCCCATGATTTATGAAATATAGAAAGGTCTAATTTCCACCTGCTACCATGATCAGATCTGCATGCAGTCTTGATAAAATAAAACTGTTTTCATTTGGATATACACTGACTTTAAAGAACATGTTTTTAAATAATATACTATATTATAGTTGTTGTGTGACGACCCACTGATGTATTCTATACATTTTACATTTTCAGTTGTGTCTGAAGTGTTGTGCTCCTACTTTTTTATTATTATGCCATATACATTTAACCTAGCTTCAATTAAACAGTTTCATTACTAATTATGTAAGCTTATATTCACCTTTATCCTCACAAACAAAGAATCTAGTTCCAGATAATGCAGGCATTTCAGTGAAATGTTACTAACACAAAACCTGCCTATGCTCACCAACAGAGGCTTTTATTTCATTTCCATTGTTCTGTAAGTGACTGAACAAATTAGGTTTCTTGTGAGAGGAAGGCAGCAGGCTGAGGCTAATCTTGGTAAGTTCAGACCAGGAGGTTTGATAATGAAACGTTAGCAAGACTCTCGGATAACAGAGATGAGAGCAGCTGCTGTTAGCCTCTGTGCTTCTCTCCGCCCCTCTGTCTTCAACACTGCAATACTAACAGCTGGAGAAAAAAAAGAAAAAGGACAAAAAAGAAAAAAGCTGCTCAGCCCTCCCATTTTTGCCTGTGCAGATCCAACTGCATGCTGCAAAATCCCTTCACTATCTAAGGAAACAGCATGCTCCAGTATCCATTATTTAGAGACACAAAGAGAGGCGGCCAGCGAAGATGCTTTCAGTGTTCTCATGTGCTGAACATTTGATCAATTTACCATACAAATGTTTTACATTTGCAAAAAGCAGGGAAAAGGATATTCTCACAGGGCAGCCATTTATTCAACAGAATGCACGTTCTATTTGTTAGGTATATATGGTGCACTTGTGATAGCTTTATTTCCTTAAAATTTAGGTGATTTAGCAAGGTGTGGACATCCAGTATTTCAGCCATTCGTGTGTGCATTTATAGAGGATACAAACAGTCATAAAAATAAACAGAATAACAAAGTTAACCCTACTGCCCTCCAACCCCCACACTAAAAATAAAAAAAATAGATAGTTGAAATTGATTTATAATAAAACACAAAGTTTTAAAATGTAAGAGTGGTTTTATACTTGGTCCTTTTCAGCCCTCAAAACTAATTTAGTTTCTGAACACTCATTGTGGTTCATGTAATCTGTCACCTGTAAACACATAGGGTAGATGAAGGGGGGTTTTGTTGTTGTTGTCATTACTTCCCAGCTGGATGGATAGATATAAATTAATAATTGATTTAAGTATCATGTTCATGTGCAATGACAGCTTATCTTACAAGAGCAACTTATACTACAATTCATTTGGTTTTGCTATTAGCAGGCAAGATGCTTTCACATTTTATTATCAGAGAAATCAGACACATGCTATTATAGAAAACTTCCATACAGGCAGTAATGATAATAGTAACTAATCCAAGCATGGACTTGAATTTAAACAGGAAATATACATGAGGTTTTAAAACAAAAAATTCTACTGCTGATCACATGTTTACCAACAGCTTGTCAAATTTACATAAATCTTCGATCGCTAGCAGTGGGACTCTGAAGTGCTGTACTGTATGTTTTTAAGTTTTCTCCCCAATAAACACAACAATGTCGATGAAACGTCGTTACCGGCGGGTGCCTTTGGTTTCATTCTATAATACTGCACTTATTTTTCTACGAAGATTTGAACTTTGAGAATGTTTAAACAAGAGAGAAAAGCGTGAAAATTTTCATGTCTGTCTGAGAAAAGTGTATAAAGTGTGTAGTGAGGGGTTTTACAGCCTTAAAACATCTATAATTATTGTAAAAATAAAGTTGGCTACTTCGCGGATTTCACTTATCGGTTATTTATTGAACGCAACTCCCGTGAAAAACGAGGGACCACTGTAATAAAAATGTCCCAATAGCTTTGATGGAGGTTTTCACTGAGTCTGAGGAACAAACTGTTTGTAGCGTTGATTGGGGTAGACAGATCTACTCTAAGATCCTGTGTGGCTGTTACGACTAGGTCGCTTTGGACCCTAGGCACTAGCGCTGTATGGTAGCAAGATATTTCTGCCCGTTTTCTCCTCATACACATCAACATGCACTGTAATGAAGGAAGCATTCACATGCTTTACCCAAGTAAAACTCCTACAACTATACTTGTACAAGGAGAAGTGCTGCGAAGGTTCTGAGAATGTTACCTATGTCAAAGTAATCTGAACCGAGTGTTACACTGCTATATGTCATTATCATTAGGTTATTAATATTATTCACATTAATCACAACTAAAATTGTTTTAATTGGGGAAAATAATGACCGTTTAATAGAACTGATATTGTTATACTCATCATGGATTAATTTAATGATTAATTTCTCTATTAGTTATTTACTTAGTTAGAAAAAGCTCCAAAAACAGTCGAGGTCTGACGGCTCCCAGATGGGTGACATATCACAGGTATTGGTCCACCACAAGCTGCATTCATCCACAAAAACTGGTCTTTGGAAAGATAGACTGAAATTTTTTTTAGCTAAATTATACAGTGACTGGGGGGGAAGAGACATGTGATATTAAATGTCACATCTCCAAGAGTAGCAGCACTCAGAGGATTTATGGAAACAACTGTGCTAAGCATGGCTCTCCAAATCACTGCTCCATCCTGCTAACCGCCCTGGAAAAAAACGGCTGCCTGCTTTTGCCAATGTCAAGCAGCAAGCCGCAGACCACAGACTTCCTGTGGCTTCATCGCGATCAGACTCAATAAACTACTTGGTGCATAAGTAACGGCAGCAGAGAAGAGAACAACTTTGCCCAAACTACTTTGATAAAACGAGACAAATGTCTTATTATTTTATAATATGTAATTCTGAAATTATAGCAACAACAACAATATAATTTTACACAAGAAAATCTGCAGCCCAATACATGTACTACTTAGGTGGTAATCAACAGACACCGCACAATGTTATCACAGTACTTAATTAATGATACGATACAACGACAATTTTTAACATTTTTCAACATGCTGAGTACTGCAGTAACATATATTCTGATTTATGGCCATTTTTCAACTCAAAGTTAAATAAAGCAGGCGGTCGTGAAGTTTAACACAATTAAGTACACTTTAGTTATTATTTTTTGCTGCAAAATGAGATTGTCAAGCACACCAACACTGTCAGTGAAGCCTGGCCATAAATGGTGCCAAAAAGACCGAGTCAGTACGCTATCAGCCTGTGACTGAATGGGATCAAGAAAGCAATTACATCCAATCAGTTTCTGATAATAAAGTAATTAGCTGTGATGAATCATCAAAAAATGCTGTCTACATAGGAAGAAATTCACATATAATTATTAAAGTTGGGAATATACGGGAATATAACCAGAATACAATCAACTGGCAGCCAGTTAAGTTGAGTCCCTTTGAGTTGTGCTCATTGACAAAGACTCATTCAGACTGTCTGTATTTATAAATTAAACAGCAATTATTTATAAGCCTCTAACAATCTCTGAGAGCGATTGCAGTGAGTCCAAGTCCAACTGCGAGTGTTTGCTGGTGTGTCTCTCTGTGTTGGCCCTGCGATACAACCTGTTTAGGGTCTAGTTTGCCTCTCACTCTGCAACAGCTGGGATAGATCCACCCCTAACGCTGACCTCAGTGGATAAGCGGTTAAGAAAATGAATGGAATAAATGATACATAAACGCACTATTCTGTTTTTATTTACACAGATGGAGATGTATTTATTTCCCAGACACAAAGGAGGAAATAAATAGCAACAACCCCCCTCCCCCTCCAAATCAATCAACAGCCAAATTGTTATTTTAATCACCCATACTGGCACTGGTACAGAACTTCATGAACGCCACATCTCCAGTTAGAAGTTCTCTTAAAATACAGTACAATACACCTATTAATGGCCAGACCTCCCTACTATTTTACATACTGCTATAAAAAAATGCCCAATAAATATCAAACCAAAGTCCTTGAACTATACTATTATAAAAGGGGTAGATCTGTTACATTAAATAAATGACAATGCTCAACAGGTACTAGTGGTTGAGTGGATACAGTTGGTCTCACTCTAAATGTCAATTTTACACAGGTCATTAGGTTCAGATATAATAAGGACAAGGCTTGTTTTAGGCTCATTCATAACAACCCACAACTACATGAATAACACTCTAAGGCAGTGTAACTGTCATATGATCCTGCTGAAACTGATGAAGTGATCACTTTCCTCCCAACTCTGCTAACTTTGCAAGATGTTTGTTGTGTCAATGAGCCAACAGTTGGATCTTCACTGTAAAATGCCAGCACTTCGTCTATTCTGCTACCAGATGAGAGTGATTATCTGAGCCTTATAGTGAGTGCAAATGCCAAGGGAGGCAGTCATGATGAACCCATAATGCAACAGTACAAGAAATTTCCCATGAAGAGGCTAAGCAATGGTGCTGCTTGTAGACATTTGCTGTTAGCAGTGGCAGGAACTATGTAAACTGAGCCTCAATAGCAGTAAATGGCACTAAATACAACACTGGACATCAGGAGCTTGTGTAACCTGTTGTACCCAGAAACACATGTTTTAAAGTACTAACAGCATAGGTCTTTAATTTGGAGACACACAAGTCTTAAAAAAAAACAAACAATTTATTGATTTAATTAAAAGTAAAATTATTATTTTTGTTATTACATTTACTTTCAAACGGCAAGGCAGACATGTCTTTTAATAATCGAGAAGTGACAAATTTGCTTAATTGGAAACTATTCTACCGTTCTTTCTGCAAAGATACAGACCCAACGGACAGGTTTCAAGGACACAGCATACGTCCAGACACTGTACACCTACAAGATCCACATGAGCTATTGTGCAGCTGTACTCTCTGACCTTGCCAAAGAAGGGAATATTTATTTTCCCCCCCAGACTTTAATAAACTGTAACGGCTGCCTACATCTTCCTCACAGACATACACTGTATCCTTAGAGTTAAATGAGCTGAAATGCCAAGTCACACACGGGCTTGTCTTACTGAATGCCCCATCAAGTGCCCCACTTTTTTACTAAAACCTTGCTGAATGGGTACACTGACACCTCCCAGGAGCAGAAGGGGCTTAAAATGGGGGTGTTCTAGTTCTGCTAAGCCTGTGGAATAAACAAAACCCCCAAAGCATCGTTTTCACCCACAGAACCAGAGACACCTATTAATGAAACCATATCAACATGGCACATATTCAGAAAAAAAATTGTGCAGTGTATAAACACCACACAGACCCTTGCCTCTCCGGTACTCCACTCTGCTCTGAAAGACCCTACTATGCCAAACCATAATATTTTACTAAAAAAGATAAAAAGAAAAGAGGAAAGCCCCAAAATGAATACTCAAAATTGATATACAGGAACAATTAAGAGTATAATACCTTTAAAAGGTGCACACAACATCCTCTGATGACTGGAGGTAGTCTAATTAAACTGCTCCTAATTATTTTCTATGAGACCTAGCTCTCAACAGGAATAAATATGAAATGGAAAAAACACAGAGGGAGCGAGTGAGAGTCCTGGCAGAACAGAGGGAGCCGGCTGCAACAGATGGGGTGGTGGCCAATAGCATGAAACTGGCTTGAATCTGAACCAGCCCCCAGAGAGAGAGGGAGAGGGCAATCCCTGCTCTGGATACAACATCAGACAGACAACTGGTTCCTTCTGCAGCCCTGCTGTGCATCTAGTTCACATCTCACTCCTGATCTTAGGACAGAGATTATGGATTTAGGGACATTACCAATGATACTAACCAGCACAGTGGCTGCAGCACACCTCTGGCACTAGCTTTCAAGCTTATTCCCGTGTGCTTTGTGTACAAGATTGGTGCTGTTTGAGGGTTTGTTGCAAAACAATTTCACTGGGTGTAGCCAAGTCCTGAAAGGGCCAGCGGGAATGACACAAACTTCTGTGTCATCTTTGGCTCTATAGCCCTGAAGCAATGCCGAACAACTACACAGCAGCAAGAATAAAGCTGGCATTCACAGAGAGGAGAGTCATACAACAACTAGCCTCTCCCTTTTCTTGGTCTACTCATCTGTTAGCGTTCAGAAACAACTTCAGCTCAAGTGAATACAGTTTAACCCCCCTAAGCTATTATGGCTACATCCTTAGTACCACTACAAAAAACCTAGGGCATCAGTAGGTGCCTCATATTTAAGGTTACACTATCTACAATTATATATCCTTGGCATTGCCTCTATTAAATAAAACACTATCTTTTATGACCCATGCAATACCAAGAGTAATAGAGGAAATAAAGGAAAGAGTTATAAAAAATGGCCTACGTATATGCTTTTGTTACAAATGTAATTTTATTGCAAATGACCGTGATAAAAGACAATATGAATACAGGATTTTAGACCTCAAAAGGGTTTCAATAACAGCTAGCGGTTCAGTTTCTTGAGAGAGCATTTAATAAGCTAACAATGAAAGAAAGCGGGGATAAAATATAACCAAAAACCAAACTGCATGTTAACGAAACCGATTTTACTGCGGAGCCACTGCTGTGTGAAGCCGGGAAACAGCACACAACCTTTGGCTAGCCACAAGCTAACGCTAATCCTGCCGTCTTCGTTAGTTAGCTAAGCTAACCGGGTTAGCAATCCCGCTAGCTTGGCTAATTATAATTTTGAATTCCCTGTTATAATAAATAATTTAAGAAACTAGGTGGCGCTAGAGTTAATATGTTTGTATGCTTAATAAATTCCCATCAAAGACATTTGTTGTTATCTAATGATAAGAATCTAGAGGTATCGGGAAATATCTTCTGAATGGGCATGCTAACAAAGGTAAGGCGCCCATTCAAAGGCTTAGGCCGTGCTGAAACTCTCCGCCCTGACAACTAATATGAACCTGCAGCTAACGTTACGCTCTGCAGCCAGAAACAACGGTTGCTATATTCAACAGCAGCGCAGCAACAAAGATCCCCAAACAACTTATACACCGCGACGGGAAAAAATAAAGAGACAGGGTGAAACTTACCATCGCTGCGTTTTATCTCCACATAGGTACCAACGACTATCTTCCCAAAGCCAGACGCCATTCTACATCACTTAAAAATGAACAAATACAGGACTAGAGACTTATTGTAAGCCAGTAAAATCAGCTTCTTTGGCAGTCTTTGCTTTGGGAGGAAGATGCAGTCAGTGGCAGCATTACGTCAAGAGCATTACGTACCTACCAAGAATAGCAGTTTCTTTCCGGTCATCTTTTTCAAAATAAAAAAGTGATGCGGCTCATAAAAGCATTGCATTTACTACAGTGTTTATAACTGTTATTTCTTTAATCATAGGCTGTTGCTGTAAAATATTGGATTTCTTATTAAAGTTAATTGAAAAACTATTACTTTTACTTGTACATTATCACTTTGGGTACAAACACACCATAATAAATATATTATAGCTATTATAGGCTGTCGTAATTGACTCCAAAATAAACAAATGTTAAGATTAGTTCCCTCCTAACCAACTGAATGATTTAAAATGCTAGGTAATAATAATAAATGCTCATTTTTCTGTAAAATGAGCACTTACATTGAGCTCATGTTTCAAATATATGATACTAATCTTAAAATGCAATAAAAAAAATACCTTTAATGACGTATATAAACATATATGACATAAATAAATAACTGAGGAGGCATTCACTTACACTAATGCATTTGTTTGGTATGAACAAAAATCCCACTATTCTGCAATTTATGCAGTATACCACCTGGTGGTACTACTGCTCTAATAGGTCCAGATAAGCTGCATCACAGTTCTCTGACTTCTTCACTACGTACGTAATGTGGAAAAGATGCCAAGAATTTACCTACGACATTTATGACGTTTCATGTGTAAACCTCTCGGACTATCACATGGAGAGGACCAGCACGCCCAACAGTTGTCATTTACAAAAAATGAAAAAAAAAAAAAAAAAAAAAAATATTACTGGCACTTTGCATAACACTGAAAGTGAACTTAAAAAAAAAGTGTACAAAACACTTTTTTAAAAACACAAATGTTAATGAGAAAGAACAATGAAACCACAGCTCTATTTCCTCAACAGTATTGCATTGTTCTTCTAATCTACAGTACTGTGCAAAAGTTTAAACTGGCCCCTCATTTTTTTATATATATTTTGCTTTAAAGGAGCCAGAGTAGAGTCTTATTTTGAGCAATTTTGGTCTTTAGCAATATTTTACAGGCTTTCTTTTTCAGTCCTTGTACCTGATTCTCAGAGGATTTTTTTATGTGTTCTTTTTTTTTTTTTAAGCCACAACCAACCTATGAATCATTCAAGAATAAAAAGAATGCATTCAACTCAAGGAATGAATCAGTTTTGCATCTACACATAACGAACACGTTAGAGATGTATTATTGTAACACACCCAAAAAGATTCTAGGTCTGACCAACCGTCTCAGCCGTGGGCAAAAAGATGACAGTCAATAAAATTCTAAAAGATAATTTATTGACACAATACTCAAAAGATAAAAGATAAAACAGTCCAATGTCCCATTTGCGAATCAAGTAAAAACACACAGTCCCAAGGCCAGAGCCAGTTATGCCACAATGCCAGCTGCACTCCACGTGTTGACTTCAACAGGGTTAGCAGTTGTCGATCGTGGCTCAAGAGTTGGGAGTTTGCCTTGTAATCAGAAGGTTGCCGGTTCGAGTCTCGGTCGTTGTGTCCTTGGGCGAGACACTTCACTCGTTGCCTACTGGTGGTGGTCAGAGGGCCTGGTGGCGCTAGTGTCCGGCAGCCTCGCCTCTGTCAGTGCGCCTCAGGGTGGCTGTGGCTACAATGTAGCTTGCCATCACCAGTGGATGACTGGTTGTGTAAAGCGCTTTGGGGTCCTTAGGGACTAGTAAAGTGCTATATAAATACAGGCCATTTACCATTTTGTCCTCTGAGACCCACCACTCCAGCCTCTCCAACTCCACTGCCTTTGGAGGCTGTGGCATATAATAGGCCCTGGCCTCCACAGAGAGACAAAATTACACATTCACTATAGAATTCATAGCGCAAAACCCATCCATCCCAAACATATCAGATTTCATCACATTACATACCTGCACAGAGAGACAAAATTACACAGCAGTGTTTGTAGTGTGGGCTATAAGTAGACCAGTGTATCAGTGCAATCAATTACACCTGCCTCCAATTAGTCCAACCCCATTACAGCCATTGGCTCACCAAAAATGTGACACACACACACACACACACACACACACACACACACACAACCACTCCCAACCCAGTGCAACTTCACACAATAATATGGAGCTGAATTAATGCAGGCACATTAGTCTACCATGTTACATTATCTTTAGATGCTTTGTTACCAGCAGCCTGTCAAAAAGAAAAACATCATTTGTTTATACAAAAAAATGCAAAAGAAAACATAGTTTGATGGGCAGAAAATAGTATTTTTGCATCAGAAATCGATTCTCAAAGAGCTATTAACTGAAAAGCACTTCCTGCCATACTGTGAACTGTATCTTTAAAAAAAAGTAGCAAAGTGGGCAAGTGGAGGACAAAAGCACAAAAGGAGAAGTTGCAGGATTTACAAACTATTTACAGCAGATTGTAAATCCTGCAACTTCTCCTTTTGTGCTTTTGTCCTCCACTTGCCCACTTTGCTACTTTTTTAAAGATTCAATCAATCAATCAATCAATATTGTTCAACTATTTACAGCAGATGAACAATATTGATTGATTGATTGAATCTTTATTTTGAACATGTTGAAAAAGTCCAACAACATAGAATTCAAAGAGACAAATAAACAAAGCAAAACAAAAGGAAAAACGAGCAACCGCAACTACAAATAACTTTCATGTTCAAAAAGGAGCAGGAAGAAGCAATGAACAATACTGAAAGTCATATCTTAAGAAACAGGACAAAAATAACACCAAAGTCCTGAAACAGAACCTGAGAGACGCCTCTGACCTCTGAAATGGTCTCAATGGGAGAGTGGCTGTAAAGACGTCATACTTAAAGAAAGAAAAGGTTGAGGCACACCAAATTACAGAAGAACTGAACTGAAAATCTGTAGGTCTGATGGACTGATGAATCCAAATGAGAATTTTGGATATCAAACACACAATGGATTACTATCAGTCACGGCTTCCCCAGAGCCCGGACGTCAGCATTATTGAAGCAGTGTGGGATCATCTTGACAGAGAACAAAAGAAAAGGCTTCAAGACTTTAGCACAATACTGTAAGGGCAAAAACATTTGAACTCAAATGTTAATGAAAAAGAAGCAACAGTAGGTCTCAGGAAATTCACTGTGCCAATAGAAGACTAATCTTTGCTGGGTTGTCTTGTATACTGGTGTAGTATTGTATGTATTAACTATTTTTGTTTTTAAGGGACAGTCATGACTTGGCCCTGCAGTATGCAGATGGTCAGGGCAAAGACACACTGTGACTACTGGGGGTCTGGTGGAGATAGTGTCTATCATTTAGGAAAATGGCATTTGTTGCAAGGCTCAAAGTGGGATATGAAATCATGCTGCAATAATGCTTGAGGGGAAGCCATTTAAAGTTGAATGTACCATTTGAATGGTCATTTGAACATTTTTGAAAGGACTGGTCTTTTAAGCAGGTACAAACCCATTTTAACAGAAATATTAACTATACAAAAAAAAGAAGAAACAATAAACCGCTTTCAAACACACTTTTTCACCCTATCATCCACATCAGACAGTTGCTGGTGAGTTCAGAGGTCAGTGCAAATATAATTAGTATCTCTTGCCCCAACACTAACAACATTACTGATCTTTCCTCTGGTCTGAGTCTTGTATCAAAAAATGTCTACACAGTTTAACGCAGTTCTAATACAGAGCATGAAAGTGATGTGCTGCACATGGAGTTTACAGTTACTGCTAGATTTGAACCCCATTACATTTAGAAAACATAAAACCATAATACACTATAAATACAAAACTACAATACATGCTCAAAATAGAGAAATTATTTCCAAAAGTATGAATAATTGTGAAATGATATTAATAAAATGCCTGCAGCTGTCTTTTTGATATGCATGTCTACTTTAAAATCCAATCCAAAGCAAACTGATTTAAGACTCAAAGCAAGAGGCAGGGAGGCAGCGCCAGAGGTTTTATGAAGATGAAGGCCAGACAAGGTAAACATTTGAACACAGTGGCCTGCATGAGTTGATCATAACACAATAAGTAAGCGGAGCCCCACAATACCACTGTGGGAAGCTGAACGATCTGGTGATGTTGGAGAGGACAATCCGGTCTTAAATACTGCAGTGGTGATGAGACAACACAGCTGTGTGAATAACCACTGCAGCTGCTGAGACGCATGCTTCTCAAAACCTCCAACCAACCACTGAACCTGGGACAGAGTAGGTGGAGAGAAAGAATGAGGATCACTGGTCTTCAGGACAATGACGACTCTTCTTAAAACATATTTTTATCATTTGGCGTGTGCGTACTTGCTCTCACATTTTTCCATGCAATTTGCAGCAATCATAATTTCTATTTTAGATGTTTTTAATTTCTCAAAGTGTTCACAGATTGTTCCCTTTTTTAATGTGTAGTGACTTGTGAAACCAGAGCACTTCTTCATTGGAGCGTCAAAAACATCTTAGGACCTCTGTTGGGTGTGTGTGTGTGCTGAGAGGATACCAGTTGCAAGAAGTTATAAAACCATAGAGGGGACATGCAGCACAGCATTGGACATTTTTGAGAGGATTGCTGAAAACCATTTGAGCGCACATTCAAAGGATGTAAACATACACACACATTTACACTTGTCTTTCCACCTTAAACCCTGAACTCTCCCCCTAACCATAAAAACTAATTGCTTGATTCAATATCAAACCTTATGTATGTGCTCTTTCCAGAAGCTACCAGATTCTACCAGGATCCCCCCACACACACACACACTCTTTACCCCCCTCATCAGGCAGTTGCTGGTGAGTTCTCAGCTGTCTGTGCCCTAAATAGACCTCATCAGGAGCAGACCACCTTCAAGGGGTTACTCTCCACTAAATTACCAAATGTAAAGTTGTTTTTTTTTTGGGGGGAGCTTTGGATCATTCAACAACCCTTAAATTATATGTTTTTCAATGCAAGTAGTCATAAACATACACCAATCTTAAGCACAAAGCTGTTTGTTGGGGGGTTTGTACACTGTGGAAGGAACCCCTTCTGTCACTGGTGCTCCACCTTAGTTCTGTCCCACCTCCTTGAGAGTCACTATAAATATAAATTGCGATACTGGTAGGGGGAGGTAACATATGACAGATAAAGCTTGTAAGAAACACTCGGGACTACAGGTCCAGATCATCTACGCAGACGAGAAAAAAGAATAAAACACAGAAGCAAAGAACAAAGAAGAGGACTGAAGAAGAGAGACTCAACAGAGATACAATATAAAGGTACAGAACAGCTTCCACACAGAGCCGTGATTCTCTTTTGAGGGACACTCAGGTATGCAGAGGTACTTAGTATAAGGGTAGACTGTGGCTATCAGGGGAGCAGGTGGAGATAGTGTCGGTCATCTAGGAAAGTGCCATTTGTCTCTAGGCTCAGACTAGGGTGGGAGATCGTGCCCAAATAAGGCCTGAGGGGAGGCCATTTAAAGTTAGAGATAGCATGTGCATGGCCATTTTCTACAGGGGACCCAGGTCAGTGGGACAGGGATTAGCAAGAAGGTGAGAATGAAAATAATTTCTAATTGTATGGTAAATTATTTTCATTACTACTCTGTCGTTTGTTTGAATGGTGCGTCTGTATAACTTTGAACTGCTTGCACGCTTCTTTTCTAACACAGTTTAACGAGACAAAAAGAGTGAGCCACGATCATTATATGTTCAGCTTGTTTGACATATTTGTCTTTCATCCAGAGAAAAAGTAAAAAGCTTAATTTAAATTTGATTGGCAGAATTTGTTAAAGTAAGCTTTGCCTGGTGAGCACAATAAAACAACACACAGGTTTGATTTTACATTTCATATATACATAAATATATATATTTTCCAATTTTTTTGCCAGATGGGAGACCCAATCCAGTTAAAAGAGGAGGGAAACAAACACTTTCAGGCAGGCGATATCGACAAGGCCATTGAGTGCTACACTAAAGCCATCAAGGTGTGCCAGGACAAAAAAGTGCTGGCTGTGATTTACAGGAACAGATCTGCATGCTACCTAAAAAAGGTAAGCACTCTGATATGGGACCAAAACTATATCAAACAGATTACGCTTGCAGGTTCACTGACAAACTGTCTGTGATTGTTTTTTCTTATAGGAAAACTATGCTAATGCAGCATCTGATGCAACTAAAGGTAGAGTAATACTTTAAGAACTTTGAACAGCTGTAAATATTCAGTCAACAGCAGAACAAAAATCCATAAATGAAAGCTAGTCATTAACTTCAACCATTTGCCCTCATCCATAGCGATTGATGTTGATGCAAAAGACATAAAGGCTTTGTACCGGCGCTGCCAAGCTCTGGAAAAGCTGGGAAAACTGGATATGGCTTTCAAAGATGTGCAGAGGTGCGCCACGCTCGAGCCAAAGAACAAAACCTTCCTGGAGACACTCCGCAGACTGGGAGCAGAAATCCAGTCCAAGGTCAGCATTAGGCAGATACAACTGCACACAGAGCATAAAACAGCATAAAACTACATATACTACTTAACTAACTGCAATAAGTATCCATTAAACTCTAACATACAAGTAATCAGCAGGCTAAACACTGAAGTAATTTCCATTACTGTTCATGGCCATATCACCAAACAATATAAAATGTAGTCTACATATCAGGAGCTTAGAGGAAATGATCATTTATAGTTGCATTTTTTTTCTCTCCACAGTTGAAAACTACATTTTCCACAGATTCGAGGGTACAAAACATGTTTGACATTCTCTTTGATGAAGAGAGCGAAAAGGACAAGAAGGAGAAGGTGAGGACTTTCCAAACATCCTATTTCTATATTTGTTGTGGCAACAAAGGTCATCTGTGATTTTCACACAGTCTAACTTCTTCAACCTCTAGGCTGCCAACAACTTGATTGTTCTTTCGAGGGAAGACGCAGGAGCAGAGAGAATTTTCCAGAATAATGGAGTGACTCTGCTACTCAATATGATCGAGACTGGCAAACCAGAAATGATCCTGGCTGCTGTCCGTACGCTGTCAGGAATGTGCACAGGACATAAGGCTCGCGT
This sequence comes from Oreochromis aureus, assembly GCF_013358895.1. NCBI lineage: Eukaryota > Metazoa > Chordata > Actinopteri > Cichliformes > Cichlidae > Oreochromis > Oreochromis aureus. The sequence continues at coordinate 21,323,837 of NC_052953.1, forward strand.
GAGTCATGGTGCATGCAAAGTGAAACTTTCAAAAACTCTTTATAAATATAATAAACTCCCATGCCCATGTTACCAGATGTATGATTTGCTTCCCATTTTCCTTACAAAACCCTTTACACTTACTCCAACAGGCCATGGCCATCATTCAGATGGTGGGTGTTGATAAAATGTGCAGCATCATGGCTCTTGACAATGAGGAGATTGCACTGGCAGCCTGCAACCTCTTCCAGTGCATCAATGATTCCCTCACTGGTGGAGATACACGAGAATATGGGAAAGAAGCAGACCTGGTTATGGGTATGAGAGAATAATTATGTGTAATAAGTATCAGTTAGATTGTCTACTTCTTTTTTTTAATCCTTACTCCTAAAACCACAGACTTCATTGAAAAAAGGGCTCTTCTATTTGTGGTATTTTTCACTGTACTATTGACTGATGGACAATGTGTCTCCCCACAGATCCATCTAAAGACTTGAAAACTATTCTTCTTTCTCTGCTGGAGATGGTTGCCAGTAAAAAGGTGTCTGGCCATGGCAGAGACCAGGCATTAAACCTCCTGAGCAAGAATGTACCTCGCAAAGAGAAGAAGGAGCAGGACCATTCCAAAACCCTTTTCACTATTGACCATGGTGAGCCCGACACCTGATTCCCTAACAGATTCCCTAACACAGGCTTTTTGAGTGATACTAATCATACAACATCTGTTTTTGTTTTTTCTTTAGGTTTGAAAAAGATCCTCAAGGTTTGTGGCCAGGTTCCTGAGCTGCCAGACCAGTTGCCCTTGACAGAGAATACACAGCTGATTGCCAGCGTGCTCCTCAACAAGCTCTATGACGACCTTAAGTGTGACCCAGAGAGAAACAACTTCAGGGACATTTGTGACGAATATATCAAGTATGTCCATGAAACATTCAGTGTTAATAAAGACACTATAAATGAGGCCCAGCAAACATATCTTGTGTAATAATGCGATTTTTTTTTTTTTCCCTAAATCTCCATTCATTTTCTAAAGATCCAAAATAGACCCCAAAGACATGGACAAGACCATTCATGCCATCAATTGCATCTCAGGGCTGCTGCAGGGACCGTTCGATGTCGGTAATGCTTTAGTTGGTCGGCAAGGCATCATGGAGATGATGGTGGCACTGTGCGGCTCAGAACGCGAGGTGGACCAGATGGTTGCAGTGGAGGCCCTGATCCACGCCTCCTCAAAGATGAGCCGTGCCAGCTTCATTATTACAAATGGTGTTTCACTACTCAAGGATATCTACAAGCAGACCAAGAATGAGAAAATTAAAATACGTGCGCTGGTGGTGAGTGTGCCAAAATGCATCCATCCATCCATCCTCATCCGCTTTATCCGAAGTCGGGTCGCGGGGGCAGCAGCCTAAGCAGAGAAGCCCAGACCTCCCTCTCCCCAGCCACCTCCTCCAGCTCATCCGGGGGAACACCAAGGCGTTCCCAGGCCAGCCGAGAGATATAATCTCTCCAGCGTCCTGGGTCTGCCCCTGGGCCTCCTCCCGGTGGGACATGCCCGAACACCTCACCCAGGAGGCGCCCAGGGGCATCCTTGTCAGATGCCCGAACCACCTCAACTGGCTCCTTTCGATGTGGAGGAGCAGCGGCTCTACTCTGAGCCCCTCCCGGATGGCCGAACTTCTCACCCTATCTCTAAGGGAGAGGCCAGCCACCCTTCGGAGGAAGCTCATTTCTGCCGCTTGTACCCGCGATCTCGTTCTTTCGGTCACTACCCACAGCTCGTGGCCATAGGTGAGGGTCGGGACGTAGATCGACCGGTAAATTGAGAGCTTCGCTTTTACACTCAGCTCCCTCTTCACCACGACGGACCGGTGCAGCGTCCGCATCACTGCAGCCGCAGCACCAATCCGTCTGTCGATCTCCGGCTCCCTTCTCCCATCACTCGCGAACAAGACCCCGAGATACTTGAACTCCTCCACTTGGGGCAGGAACTCATCCCCGACCGGAGTGGGCACTCCACCCTTTTTCCGGCTGAGAACCATGGCCTCAGATTTGGAGGTGCTGATCCTCATTCCCGCTGCTTCACACTCGGCTGCGAACCGTTCCAGTGCGAGCTGGAGGCCCCACCGATGAAGCCATCAGAACCACATCATCCGCATAAAAAGCAGAGATGAGATTCTGAGGCCACCAAGTGAAAGCCCTCCGCCACTTGGCTGCGCCTAGAAATCCTGTCCATAAAAATTATGAACAGAATCGGTGACAAAGGGCAGCCCTGGCGGAGCCCATCACCCACCGGAAACAAGTCCGACTTATTGCCGGCAATGCGAACCAAACTCTTGCAACGGTTGTATAGGGATCGAATGGCCCGTAACAGTGGGCCAGACACCCCATACTCCCGCAACACCTCCCACAGGACACCCGAGGGACACGGTCGAATGCCTTCTCCAAGTCCACAAAACACATGTAGACTGGTTGGGCAAACTCCCATGCACCCTCAAGTATCCTCGAGAGGATAAAGAGCTGGTCCAGTGTTCCGCGACCAGGGACGAAAACCGCATTGTTCCTCCTGTATCCGAGGTTCGACTAACGGACGAACTCTCCTTTCCAGCACCCTGGCATAGACTTTCCCAGGGAGGCTGAGGAGTGTGATCCCCTGTAGTTGGAACACACCCTCCGGTCTCCCTTCTTAAAGATGGGGACCACCACCCCGGTCTGCCAGTCCAGGGTACTGCCCCTGATCTCCACGCAACATTGTAGAGGCGTGTCAACCAGGACAGCCCTACAACGTCCAGAGCCTTCAGGAACTCGGGCGGACCTCATCAACACCAGGGGCTCTGCCACCGAGGAGTTGTTTAACTGCCTCAGTGACCTCGACCCCAGAAATTGGCGGGTCATTCCCTCATCCCCAGACTCTGCTTCCTCCTCGGAAGACGTGTCAGTGGGATTAAGGAGGTCCTCAAGTATTCCTTCCACCGTCTGACAATTTTCTCAGTCGGCGTCAGCAGCGCACCGCCAGCACTATACACAGTGCAGGTAGAGCACCGCTTTCCCCTCCTGAGACGCCTGACGGTTTGCCAGAATCTCTTCGAGGCAGTCCGAAAGTCTTTTTCCATGGCCTCTCCGAACTCCTCCCACACCGAAGTTTTTGCTTCAGCCACTGCCTGAGCCGCATTCCGCTTGGCCTGTCGATACCTGTCAGCTGCCTCTGGAGTCCCACAGGCTAACCAAGCCCGATAGGACTCCTTCTTCAGCCTGGTGGCTCCCTTCACCTCTGGTGTCCACCATTTGGTTGGGGATTACCACCACGGCAGGCACCAACCACCTTGCGGCCGCAGCTCAATGCAGCAGCCGGCAATGGAGACGCTGAACATGGTCCATTCGGACTCAATGTCCCCAGTCTCCCTCGGAATGTTGTTGAAGCTCTGCCGGAGGTGTGCGTTGAAGATCTCGCGGACTGGGGCCTCTGCTAGACGTTCCCAGCACACCCTCACTACGCGTTTAGGTTTAGGGACCAGACAAAGAGCGATTCAGAAGACCCGTATGAAAAGAACATCGAGGGAACAGTTTACCCTGCCCGGGATAGGGTTACGGGGCCCCGCCCTGGAGCCAGGCCCGGGAGGGTGCCCGAGGGCGGCGTCTGGTGGCGGGCCTTAGTCCATGGGGCCCGGCCGGGCACAGCCCGAAGAGGAGACATGGGCCCATCCTCCCGCAGGCCCACCACCCGCAGGAGGCGCCATAGGGGTCGGGTGCAATGTGTGTCGGGCGGCGGCCAGGAGCGGAGGCCCTGGCGGACCGATCCCCGGCTGCCAAGACTGGCAATAGGGACATGGTGCCAAAATGCAATAAAAGCTTAATTTGTGTTTTTTTCTTTTGTCTCAGGGTCTGTCTGTCTTTATGAATACTCATGCATCTGTCCTCTCCAGGGTCTCTGTAAACTCGGTTCAGCAGGAGGCGATGATTACAGTTTAAGGCAGTTTGCTGAGGGCTCCACAGAGAAGCTGGCCAAGCAGTGCAGAAAGTGAGTATTCACAGAGACTCTGTACTAGCTATATGCTAACAACAGTAATATTTAAAAAATACGATAAACAACCTTATAGAGCAAGGATGTTAGAGTCATTTTACATAGTGGGCAAAATACAGCCCACTTTGACTGTCCTGCAAGTATAAAATATGAAGTTTTCATTAATTCAAAGAAAATGTCAGCTTTTGAGTTGTTTAAAAAAAACAACAACCCAAAAGCTGACATGTTTTTGTCATTTACTTGTTTTTGTATTACTTAATTACTTGAAAATACAGTTAAAAGTCTATGCACTCCTTCACATTTGCTAAGGCTGTCTAGTGGGCTAGACTGGAGTCTTTGCTGGGCCAATTCTGGCCTCTGATCCAAGTGTTTGACACCCCTGCAGGCTTCATATTTGTCAGGTTGTCACTGCAATCAATGATTCATGATCATTTTTGACTTTTCTAGGTGGCTCTGCAATCCCCAGATTGATACCAAAACCAGGAAATGGGCTATCGAGGGTCTTGCATATCTCACTAATGATGCTGATGTAAAAGATGACTTTGTGGAGGATGAGCCTGCCATGCAAGCCATGTTTGAACTGGCTAAGGTACGGAAATAACAACCTGAGAAAAACTCAGAAAAGACTAAGAAGAGACCAATAACCTCTTCCTTTTCTCTGTGTTTTTAGTCCAGGGATAAGACGATCCTATATGCAGTTGCTTGCATCCTGGTTAACTGCACTAACTCCTATGAAAAGAAAGAAATTCTCCCTGAGCTGGTTCAGCTGGCCAAGTTTTCAAAACAACATGTACCTGAGCAACACCCCAAAGTAAGAAAAGAATGTAAAAGTCAGACCTAAACTGATGATTCAACAAACAGAACAGGAAATGTCACACACACATACACACACACATATACACATATGATGCTTTTTTTCTTGTCAGGACAAGAAGGACTTTGTTGAGAAGAGAGTGAAAAGGCTGCTGAAGGCCGGAGTCACATCAGCTCTTGCTGTCATGGTAAAAGCAGACAACACCATCTTGACGGATCAAACCAAAGAGATGCTGGCAAGGTGGGAAAGAAAAAAAAAGAAAAACAGACTGATGAGGCATAACAAAATTTGTAAAACGAAAGCACACCCTGTAGCTTACTGGAATCTTACTGGGACATCTTGTGACGTTTGTAGTCTAGAGGGGAATTCCAGTTTGGTGACAGCTGAATAAATGACATCATGACTGTTTAACACATTTTTTAATCTTTAGGGTTTTCTTGGCCTTGTCAGAGGATCCCAGAGATCGCGGTACTATTGTTGCCCAGGGTGGAGGAAAGGTAAGCAGTTTGAAAAAAAAAAAAATCAAAGTAGACTTGAATTTATGGGCGATGTGTATATATGGGCGATTGTGGCTCAAGAGTTGGGAGTTTGCCTTGTAATCGGAAGGTTGCCGGTTCGAGCCCCGGCTTGGACAGTCTCGGTCGTTGTGTCCTTGGGCAAGACACTTCACCTGTTGCCTACTGGTGGTGGTCAGAGGGCCCGGTGGCGCCAGTGTCCGGCAGCCTCGCCTCTGTCAGTGTGCCATTTACCATTTATGGTGCTCTATAAAGCCACGGTTAGATACATGGTCAGAGCAAGCATGTCAGGATTTGTACTGATCGACTTAAATTGTATGTTACTGTTATTTAGACATATAAATGTGGTTCTGCCCTCAGGCTCTCATTCCACTCGCTTTGGAAGGAACAGAAGCAGGAAAGGTGAAAGCCAGCCATGTCATTGCCAAAATAGCTGCCATTTCCAACCCAGAAATCGCCTTTCCTGGTGAGAGGGTAAGACAGAAGCTCCTTTGTTTTCTACAGTTACAGTTTTTGCCCGTGGGAATGATTTTTTTTTAATGGTTTACATGAAAGTGTTTAGACTTGTTTTTACTTGTGAGTCTGTGTCATACCTACTCAGCTCTCACATCTTTTATTGTTTCACAGGTGTATGAGGTAATACGTCCATTAGTGAACCTCCTTCACACAGACAGAGACGGCATGCAGAACTATGAAGCTCTGAGAGGTCTCACCAACTTGGCTGGTTTCAGTGAAAAACTGAGGTGAAATTTTTTTTTTTTCTTTTTAAGATCACATGAATAAATCGACACTGTGACAAAATGACAAGATGTCATTTTCTATACAACAGTTTGTTACATTCTGCAGATTTTTTCATTTTCAATTATAACCTTCATCGTAAGCACGGTGGCACGGTGGTTAGCACTGTTGCCGCACAGCAAGAAGGTCCTGAGTTCAATTCCACCATCAGGCCGGGGGCTTTCTGTGTGGAGTTTGCATGTTCTCCCCGTGTTTGCGTGGGTTCCCTCCGGGTACTCCGGCTTCTTCCCACCGTCCAAAGACATGCAACTTGTGGGGATAGGTTAATTGGATAATTCAAATTGCCACTAGGTGTGAATGCGCGAGTGAATGTGAGTGCGAATGGTTGTCTGTCCCTGTGTGTTAGCCCTGTGACAGACTGGCAACCTGTCCAGGGTGTACCCCGCCTCTCGCCCTATGACAGCTGGGATAGGCTCCAGCGCCCCCCGCGACCCTGAAAAGGATAAGCGGAAGCGAATGGATGGATGGATGGAATTATAACCTTCATCTGTTTTTGTAGAGTGAAGATTGTGAAAGAGAAGGCTTTGCCCGAGATTGAGAACTACATGTTTGAAGAGAATGACCAGATCAGATTGGCTGCCACTGAATGCATGTGCAACCTGGTGACATGTAAAGAGGTAAGGACAGCTGCAAACACATAATGATGGAGGGCACACAATAAGTAAGCAATCCAACAGGTTGGCCGGAAATGAAATGAACTCCATATGCTTTAGGTGCAGGATCGCTACCTGGAAGATGGCAACGATAAGCTGAAGTTGCTGGTGTTGCTCTGCGGCGAAGATGACGACAAACTTCAGATAGCTGCAGCTGGAGCTCTGGCCATGATCACGGCTGCTCAGAAGAAGCTGTGCACCAAAATGACTCTGGTGGTATGTGCAACAGTTTACTACAGCCCACCCCCATCTCTGATTTTTCTTTTTGTATAGAGATATCACATAAATGAGATAACTTTAAGATGTACTCCTACAGTTACATGCATAGTAGGTTTTTGGACAATAACACAGTTTTGCCTCTGTTACTGCTAAAGTGTATATACAAATATCTGTAATTTCTAAACAGTTCATGCAACACTTTTGTTAAATCCCTGTGAATTAAAACTAAAAGTCTGCACTTCAATCACACCTTCACTGTTTGATCACAGGCAAAACTACAAAAACATATCACTGTCTGAAAACTTACAGAGTCAGGTGTATATTAGCCAATGATGTTTATGTTTAAAAAAACACAGTGTCACTGACAGAGTACCTTATCCGTACCAACAGACTTCCCAGTGGCTTGAGATCCTGCAGAGGTTATGCCTTCACACCAATGCTCAGGTTCAACACCGCGGTCTTGTCATTGTTTACAACATGCTCAACTCAGACAACAGTGACCTGGCTAAGAAACTGATAGAGAGCGAGTTACTGGAAATCCTTTCAGTGGTTGGCAAGGCGGAGGATAATCCGAAGAGGCAGGAGGCCATTGATGCAGCACGCACATGTCTGGTCAAAGCTATGGATCTGGGTCTCATCAAACCTTTCACCAGCCCTTCTTAAAGAAAAAGCCAAAGATCAAAGGACATTCTCCCTTTTTCCCCTCTGTTAAACAGAGATTTCCCCCCCAAATAACTGTTTTTTCATATAAGTGATTTTAGGAGTCATCACCCTGACTCCCCATCTCTAAATATAACCCCTCACACTGTGAAGTAGGGATTCTTTTTATATATACAGAAACGAGTAAGGGGTTGCGTGATATACTAATCATATATGGGGTGGGGGTTTAAAGTGATTGGTTTGTGATAAAGCTGTAACTGTGTCTAAATGTTTAAAGACTGATGCATTTACATGTGTTTATATTTTGCCATTTGTGTGGTTGATGAGCCATAATACACCATTTAAATAACACCTAAATGTTTCAGTGTCTCTTTTTCTATTCTAAACTCAGTGCAAATAAGCAGCACAGACTGAAAACATTAAATCAAACATCTTTACAGATTTTTTGAACAAACAGCATCTTGTATCTACATTAATAAATCTTTTGTGAATTATGATTTGAAGTAAGACTATCATTCAGCCCGAATAGCTATATGTAAATAGACACACTGTAAAATATAACTTGTTGTTTCAACTTAAAAATATCAGGTACAGGGCTGCCTTAAAATTTTAAGTTAAGTCAAGAAATAGAGTTTGTTCTTATAACACAACCAATTGTTATCTTAATGAAAAATCACATGTTGTCTAAACTTTCGTCTTAGTTTAGTTGACTGAGATTTGTTAGTCAGTTCAACTCCTTTAATTGTCATTTTTACTTGGGAAAACCCTTTCAGCTAAATTAAAATAATCTATTGTTTAAACTCTTGTCCTAGTTCAGTTGACTTGGGTTTTTTAGTTAATTCAAATACTTTAGTAGTTCTTTTAACTTAGGAATCTATTTTAGCTTAACTAACATAACCTGTTAGCTAAGTTGATTTAAGTTTATTAATTAACTGAGCTCCTTAAGGTAGCTGAGTGAACTTGTAAATCAGTTTCATTTTAATTATCAGAGTTGATTGACTGGATGTAAAGAAAATGTGTATTAAACATCTTAAGTTTTGTTTTGTTGTTTTAGCTTTCTAACATCCATTTCAGCAAAACTACCTGTTAGGTTTATCTTAGATCTCAGGTTTAAATATCTACATTCCTTTAAATTAATTTTCTGTTGTTTACAGAAAAAAAAATAAAACCCCACAGATTCCATTAAAGTCTATCTGATCATTTCATACAGAAAGTTTGTTTTAAGAACATGACAAGACAATTACTCATGAGCACCCAACATTCACCATTTATTGTGCCATCTTAGTCATCTGAGAAACAGAAAAATCAGTGACGTAGCTCATCAGGCTCACAATCCATCAAAACTCAAAGGCTGCTCCCTGTGAAACAATAAATTTGAACTTGGTCTTGAGCCCAGTTTGGGTGAAGATTAAATTCTGACCAATACTCTAGGAGCAGTAGTGATTCTTGTGAAGTAACAACATAAAGTCTGCATTAATGTAATGTATCAACGGGACACTTGCTATTTTAGAAAAGTTATTCTTTACATTTGCAAAATTTTTAAACTTCATTGTGCTCAGTCACACCTGCTAGCATAAAACTTGAAATATTAAAATAGTACAAAACCTTTGATAAGTGACAGTAAAGATCAGTTTATAACAACTAAGACATCAAACTCTTGTATTTGTCTTCGTTTACAATTGCAACAAATTCCACAGAACCAATATCTCTGAAAATGAGTACATGCTTCTGAAACATTTGATAATATGGATATTTCAGAAACATTAGTTTGAGTCTGCTCAATTGCAAAACAAAGGAAAAACTACTGACTTGCATGAGATAAGCATCTGCAAAGTCCACCATTATATTGTTGTTCACATAAGTTTCTTAAACCATGAACAAATGAGTAATTATCTAATCTGGAATGTAAAGTGTAGTCATTTAGTGACATACAAAAGTGAAACATGAGAACTTGCAAGAATAAAAAAACAAACAGTAAAATAAAAACTGTCCTTAACACTAAGGCAATTGTATGCTGTGAGCATACAATTACAGTTCTGCATGGCTTTCTGCAAGAGTCTGTTTCTTAGACCATGCACTAGTGAGATGCACTGCCTTCCACCAATGTTCATTAGGATGTTCTGAATGGCTTCAAAGATGTCCTTAAGTTCCTTTGGATAGTCTATGTTGAGGGCAAAAAGAAGGCCCATCAGCATGGAAATGGCACTTGAGACATCCCTCAGATTAGACAGGATTACTGCCGCCTCAAGGACAACCAACACATCGATGATGTCTTCTTCTTTCACCATCACAATGCCAACTTTCATCCTCTTAGAAAACGTGTCTTCAATACCTGTCGGCTATAAAGGGTTCAAAGACAAAAAACAAAACAAAAAAATTACACAATTACAATTACACAATATCCGTTGTGCTTAACAATTCATGTCTTTCCAAAGAAGAGCCATACTGATGCTTTGGATGATGGTGATTGGCTTTGGGTAACACTTATTAGTTGTTAAAGTTTTTCAGAATGAGATATGCACCCCATGTTACAAATCCATTTCTTGCTTTAAACAAAGACCATGTTCATAAATAACTGAGCATGTCTTCAATTGCAGAATTCAAACAAAATTTTCAATTTAAATGGTAAATGGCCTGTATTTGTATAGCGCTTTACTAGTCCCCTAAGGACTCCAAAGTGCTTTATACATTCAGTCATTCACACACATGGGTGGATGACTGAATCGTGACTCAAGAGTTGACAGTTCGTCTTATAATCGGAAGGTTGCCGGTTCGAGCCCCGGCTCCGACAGTCTCGGTCGTTGTGTCCTTGGGCAAGACACTTCACCTGTTGCCTACTGGTGGTGGTCAGAGGGCCCGGTGGTGCCAGTGTCCGGCAGCCTCGCCTCTGTCAGTGCGCCCCAGGGTGGCTGTGGCTACAATGTAGCTTGCCATCACGAGTGTGTGAATTTAAATCTACTTATGCTAAATATTGGCTGTGCTCTAAACCAAATCTGGCTGAGAATACATGAAATGTGCAAACTGCAGCTACACTACAGGATCAGATTATGGCTCCATAGACAATGCTTCTTTAATCAGTTTATTGATTAAAGTTTATTTTTCCCCTAATATTAACAGCATGAAAAAAGAGCATATAGACATGGCTGAACAGGTTGCATAATTGGCACTGAATATCAACATCCACCTTTACCCAGCTGCCCAATGACTCTCGGCCAGTAACCTTTAATTGCTTACCCAGTCTACACAGTCTCTTTTCCAGGGTCCAGGACATTTCACCAAAGTATTGCCCCCCACAGCTGTAGCAGTCACTGCAGCCCCTTAAATATCCTAATATCGCTGCCATTACAATATACAATGTGAGAAATCAAACGTAAAGCTGAAGTGAACAGTACAGCAGCGAAATGTCAAAGACCCTGGTGAAGACATGAATAAACACAAGACACTAATAATATCAATGCTAGCTTGCCAGTTAGTTTCTCTGAAACCCAGACCAAATCCAGTGTCAAAGATCTTGTAATAATACATTTGGTGAGGAAAAAGTACATATGTTATCATGTGGCATCTATTGTTTCATAGATGCCACATGTTTCATTTAAAATCCACTGTGGTGCTGTCATTATTAAATTTACTAAAAGAAACAATGCTAACCTTCACAGTCTTGAAAGTGTGTGAGGGATCTTCCTTTAGAAAATGAGGTCCTCTGTCCTCTTCCTTTGTGTAGGGCTCTGGTCAAAGAAGTCAAAAACAAAACCAAAACATTTTTTAAACAGTGTTTATGAAGCATGTAGACAGCTCCAAATTCACAGCTTTTTGATACATAATTCCATCAATATATGATTATCATTGGAGATTTTGAATCAGGCTTATCAGGACATTCAAGCAGAATATGATATCCAACCTACCACCAATATACATAGATTCTGTAAAAGTTACCACACTAAATGTCCAGTTGTGAAATATGATGACAGACTTTACTTATCAGCTTTCTTTCAATGAGTTCATCAGTTGAACTGGATAACCTAAAACTTAAACAAAGGAGAACATTTCGCAGTTGAACACTTACATCATCACCGAAGCATTTTATGAGCCTAGTTAGCCCTCCTATGCGCGCTCTTGATTTTGTACAGCTCCACGAACCTCTCCATAATGGTCAAGCACAGCAAAAGGAACCCTTTCAGGTCAACAGATGTAAGACGGGCAAATTCTGCTTCAACCTGAGCAATAGAAGAAGAGGGGTGGAGAGTACAGGCAGAATAAAAAAAAAAGATTCTTTGAGACCCAAATTTAAGCAAACAGTCATCTGAGGCCCATTAGAGAAAACACAAACACACACAAAAGCAAACAAACAAAAGATGCACTTTACCTGCCGTTCAGCAAACAAGGAAGTTCAGAGAACAATAAGCTCTGTCTTGAAATCTTTTAAAGTAGAATGATTGTGAAAATGACTTATGTGATGTAAAACTTTAGCAAACATGCGATTAAAAGAACACTGAGTAAAAGGACAAGTAACAATTTCCTTATTCCTCAGATGTTTACCTTGATGAGCAATACTGTTTTAGTCCAACTGCCTCGTTAAAGTTACACAACAGGCTTTTTACATTAAAGCCAGCAAGTCCATTACATACTCCCTTTTTAGATCTGAAATACTGTGCAGATTCTGTGTATATGTAGTGGACAGCAATTTACCCAAAAGAGCACAAAGTTTGCAAGTCCACCTCATTTAAATGACAAAGACAGATGTGATCATCTAGACCTGTGAAAATAAATTAATGACAAACTTGCAGTTATGGATGTTATTACAACCACAAGAACCTAAACAGTCTGCTCCATTGCTTTTGTTAATGAATCATTTGTTGGTAACACATCTGAATATTTAGTTTATGCCACCTGCATGTGATCATCAATAGTGCCATATTACTTCTTAAGAAGTACCCTGACACTACAATCTTTATATCATTTGTTCTACAGAGCTATTAAGTTACAATATAATCTGTGGTGATTCCAGTATGACAAATGCACAAATTGTAACTTACCATTTGACTCCACTGACAAAAATATATCCCCAGCATCAAGTTTGGCTTCACAGACCTAAAATAAGTAAAATAAAAATATATGTTATAATTATATTGTTTTCGCCATTTATTCATGTTTGCCAATTTTCTGACATATAAACAATGTTAGTTTTGTTACAATACAGAGAATGCAGTTTAATTATAAGGTAAATTATGAAAAAAAAAAAAAAAAAAAAAAAAAACTTCTGCAGTATACCATGCCAAAAACCAGTGTCTCTGATGCCAATTATTTTATCACTACAGCTCTTTTAGTATGGAAACTCACACAATCTAGTCATACTAGTCACAAGAGTTCAAAAATAAGTTAAAATGGTGAGCTGTTGTTAAGCATAAAGCATTTCAGGGTAACAAATAACTGCACAATAGAATTAAAGCAAAAAATAAACACACTGGAGGACTATCTGATAAAAACTAATATAATGCTGGTTTGTAGACCATATTTTGTCTCAGTCCTCAGTGCACTCTTGCAGCTTAGCATGCAGCAGTTAATAACAACTTAAGTGATTACATAGGGGTAAACAGATGACAACAAGCATCGGAGTCCTGCCAAAAAGTTCTTTTTGAACCCAGTCAGTTATTGGAAATATTGCCAAAATGAACTTCCACCAAAATACAACAGCCTGTGAACTTGAAAGAAATTTACAAGTACAGAGACAATATGAAATAAGCTTTATTAATTAGCTGAGTTAGCTTGCTAATATCGCAACAGTGGTTGAGTGCACAACCTTAAAGCTAGCGGCACAATACTTGTGATTTGGTCAGTGCCACATTAAACCCATAAAAAAGGCCACATGTCAGTTTATTAGGTCAAGTTTGGTCATGACACACAAGCTGGACCTTGTCGGCTAAAGTTACATTAGCTAAAGCAAACATTTCGGTAAAAGAGAAAAAACACACATCATGCCATAAATTCAAAACATGTTCCAACTTTTGTAGCTCTCTTTCCTTATAGTTATAACCAATGTTACTCACCTTGAAAGCATATTCCAAAGAAGACGATTAGAAAACGTCCAAGTAAAGTGAGCATGTCTTAACCGCCAATTCCCCATGATGCACCTCGGTAGCAGTCACGTGAGGCAGTTTTGAATCCTGCCGTGCTCAACTTACCCACATTGTCAAGTTCACATAAGTTGCTGATTTAGCTGGACATGAGTTTTCAAGTTAGCTTTTTTTGGTGTAATTGGGACGTTTTTAACTTGTAATTCTATGTTATAACAACAACTTCAGTCATCTATCGTCAAACTGATATAGAATAATATGTTGAAATAACAAACATCTAGAATTACATTTTACAGTGCAAGAATCAAACATTTATATTTGGCAAATACAAATTATTAGTTTTTTGGGCACGTTTTAGGTTTTCAATTCAAAATTCAAAATGAATAACTATGAAATGCAGTACAATGTGTAACTTTGGAGCTCTGATTCCTTGTTTTTACACATAAACTACCACATGTTTCCAGGTAATTGGTATGTTTCCTTCAATATATATATACTGAGTGCCAGCTACGGGTCAATGTTTAATGCAGCTGACGTGCAGCAGTCTGTGTTCTGTTGCAGTTTATTCCTACAGTGTCCACGTTCACCCTGAAGACAGCCTACACAATCAAATGACTTGCTCTTCCTAATTTGTGTTTCTTTTTCATTTTAAAGTATTTTATTTTAGCGTCACTCTCCTTTCACTGTTTTTGTCATTATGCTGTATTTATCTACATTTGATGTATTTGAAACTTTAAATGTCCACTAGGTTTCATTAATCCACAGTGAACATGAAACATAACAAAGTACATCAACCTCTATCATCTAAAAAAAAAGAGTCAGTACCATGAAGGCTACAGCAGTAATAAACACTATATGCATATGTAGTATATTTACTTTACTATACATTCTTGATTTTGCATGGATATAAAAACCTGAGATCTTTTCGTTTCAGACTGTCCCTTTGTAACCATGGTTACTTGAAGAACTTGAAGAAAGGAAGTGCAACAGTCCGGCAGCCCAACATCACTCTCAGCCTCTGATTTAATAATTTCAACATCACAGATCTGTGATTATTTCTCGTTGCTCACATGATGTTCCCATAAAGTCTTTAATGAGTAATGAATTTGTTGGTCAGTTCAGTGAGAAAATGGACATGTGATGTAGCACTTTAGAGAACTGAGAGCCTCTGATTGTGTGACAACTGAGCCAGTGGCAATCTCATGCCCTGTGCCCCACATCTCCTCCTCTCCTTGTCCCCTATGATTGCCCCCCCCCCCGCCTTTTTTTTTTTAATAGCATTTTACAACACCCTCAGTTTATAACCGCTCACGCCCATTCAGCTGCTCTGTGTTGGACCTTGCAGAAGTGGTCGGTTGTGATTGTTTTTTTCCGATTATTTTTTTTTTTTTTCTTTCAGGAGGTCAGAAAGGAGGTCTGCATGTTTCTTTTCCTGATTTTAGGGGGGATCTACATACATACCGGAGCACCAGTGACAGCAGCAAACTATTTAAAAACTCAGTCCCCAAGATGAGTGATGCAGATTATGACATGAGGAGCATGTCTTATCATGTCATGACATGTCTTACAGTCACTCTTAGGAAAAAGAAGGATTCAAACTGTGTTTAAACAACTTTGCCGTTCAACATGAAAGGTTGTTTTGTCTTGGCAGAGGTGCTGCTGTTTACGTTTGGACTGTTTGCGCTGGCCTTCGCAGCAGGTGACTCTGTCATTTATGTCTTTCTCAATATATATAGATATATATATCTATATATATTGATTTTTTTTTTTTTTTACTAACTTTTAAAGCATGTCTGGATCAGACCCCCCACCCCAAAAAAGTATACATGCGTGAGTAATTCCGATATTTTTATTTCTGTGTAACACTTTGTAAACTGTTTTTAAGCTGCTATGAAAATAAAACGTGCTATCATGCAGTACTGTCATGGTTAAATGAAAGTACATTCTCTGTCAGTTTCTAGGTTTTACATATCATTATTATACATATATACATAATAAAAATATCTAACACTTACCAAGCCTTAAAATCGGGTACAACCTGTGATGAACAACAACATGTGTGAAAACAGATTTTTACAAACCCATATCATTTGGGTTGACTGCATAAATACTCATGCCCTTAAAGAAATTGACATAATTCGACAGAGGTTCAAATAGTTGGTGCTCGCTGTCAAACAGTTTGCAAAGGAGATCAGGTGAGTGCAGAGACTATAGTAGTCTGGGGGACCTCTTATATCCTATGTTTAAATTCAGGCACAGCTGAGCTTATTGTACTCGTTCCTAAAATTCTCAGGAACATGGTGTCTACTTTGACTTGGAGTCATATTTGTCCTATATTGGCTTCTCTGCATTTGCTCCAGAATCAAATTTAAAATCCCTCTCATAACATACAAGGCCTTAAATAATCAGCCCCTTCATATCTTAAAGACCTCATAGTACTTCATTATCCTTACAGAGCACTTCAGTCTCAGACTGCTGCCTTACTTGTGGTTTGTAGTTTTCAAATGTAGAATGGGAGGCAGAGCCTTATGCAACATTTTGTGCCAGTAAAAATATATTTAATTCAAGAAAATATATAATAATTATAATATTACTCATTAATACTTGACATACAAAACCAACATTTGGTGGTACTTTTATTCATCTATCCCTGGTTCAGTCATGTCAGGTATGTTTATATATAGTGGCAAATGACAACAACAGTCACCTCATTGTTCTTCATACTTTAGAGAAAACCCCAACAAACATTTTGCCACGGTGGGAAGGGAAACTCCCATTTACAGAAAGAAACAGCCTCATGTAGGCAGACAGCCCCCACAACTGGCCAGAGTGGGGGAAGAGAACAGAAAAGCTGAGCTAAAAGATATGCTCCAGTGGCATCTGATCACGCGGGTTGTGAAAAAATGTGGGGGAATAAATACTCAGTACGTCACAGTTTAAATTTGTTAGAGTACTGATTAAGTAACGGAGTGGTGCATTTCCATCAATTAAAACAATATTAAATTGACTTCTCCCAAATATAACCGTGGAATACTTTTTAAAAAGAGCATTTCAGAGTACTAAATGAAAAATGTTAAATTAAAATATTTTTTAAATGCATTTTTTTGCGCATGTTTGTTTAATGCAAAGCAGTGATGCTTGCAGACTTCTTTCACATTCACAACTGAGTGAGTCATGCAGCGTTTCTGGGAGGGCCAAAACCACACTTAAATGTAGGGTTAAACAGTGAGTTTCTTCAGACTGTCATCAAACTGTGTAAGAGAAGAGGTTTCCAGCTCAAAACCGATTCTGAAGCGTTGGTGTTGAACATGAGTAGTAAGTCTCTGATTCATCACTTAAAGTTAAAAGTGCTCATACTCAGAAAGGCTCAAATTTTGTTTCTATTTTTCTCTTCATAGACCTGCTGCTGTTTACTTTTGGACTGTTTGCTCTCGCAGCAGGTGACTGTCTCATTCAGCTATACTAATCTCAAGATTTTTTTTAAAAAGTAGCTCATGTGAGATGTGTTATGGATTATCTGTGTGGTGTTACAGGTGGAAACAGTGTGCAGGTGTTTTACTGCGAGCCTGAAAAATGTGCTCTCAGTGTAATTAGCGTGTATTGCAACGATGAAGCCCTGCTCAATAACGGATCCATGACAGAGTGCTCTGGTCCTCCTCCACACAGAGCTGTCTGTCAGCATGATGGTCGAGCATTTGTTTCCATGTCTGGAAATGCTCATTGTGAATTTGAAGGGAATAGTGGATACATCACCACAAAAAATTGTTCAGGTATTTACATTTTTTAAAGTTGTTGCAATCATTCATGCCTCTCTTTAATTTTTTTTTATTTTCTTTTTCTTTTTTTTTGTCATTGCACTGAAAATAACAGATTTCTTTCACTAGTGTCAGAAATTTGGCCAGCTTTGGAAAAATCCAGAATAGCCCACTTGTGTGTTCAGAAAGATGGCAGATGTTGTAGAATTTTTAAGCTCTTATTCAGGTTTTGTTTACTTCCATTTGTACTTAAACAATCTCATAAAATAACACTTAGTTCTGGTCATGCTAGAGGAGCTGCATGAGGAAAACAGTGGATTAAGGTGTGCCACCCTTGCTGATAATGGTCAAAGATTTCCGGTTTATTCTGTGTCTGTATCTTCTGCATCTTTTCTACTCTTACTAAGTCGACTTATATTTATGGAACGCTGATATATACGTAACCAACAACAGTGAAACTGATGCCACTGTTGATAACTACTTTCTGTTAGAAGATATTCCTTTACTGAAGATAAACTTATTTTCTAAACTTAAAATGTTGAAACTTTGGTTGTGAAAGAAATCCCAACCAAAAAGTAACCAAAATTAAGAATATGTCAAATCTAACTTGATAATGTATTTGTTATTTTGCATAAATTGATAAAGGAAACATTTGAAATGCTTACCATTTGTAACAGAATTACTAACAGAATTACTCCAAGAGCGCATCAGTCCCTCATCCAGAAGGTCAAAAAAGAACCAAGAAAAAATGTAAAGAATTCCAGGCCTTACTTGCTTTTGTGTTGTCCTCGGGATTCCCATATACGGGAATCCCGAGGACAACAAGTATACTTGTTTGCCATTCACCTAGGGACCATTTTTGACCTGAGGACAACACAAGGGTTACGTTCAGGTTTCATGATTCAACAATAAGAAAGAGACTTGGCAAAAATGGCATCTGTGGGTTCCAGGGAGAAAACCACTGCTGACCATAAAACCCCCACAAAAGGCTCGTCTCATATTTGCCACATAACATCTTGATGATCTCCTAGACTTGTAGGAAAGTAATTCTGTGGACTGTCAAGATAAAAGCTGAACATTATGGAAGGTTTGAGTGCCGTTACATCTGGTGTAAAACTAACACCGCATTTCATAAAAAGAAAACATGGTAGAGGTAGTGCACTACACTACACTTCTTTGCTGCTTCATTAAAACTTGCTGTAATTGATGGATCCACGAGTTCTGCTCTCTATCAGAAATTCTGAAGGCGAATATCCAGCCACCAGTTTGTGTCCTGAAGCTCAAGAGCATTTAGGTTATGCAGCAGGATAATGATCTCAAACCAGCAAGACAACCTCAGAATGACTCAAAAAATAAAACAAAATAAAACAACAAAACTGACAATACCTGTTGGCAATGACTGACTCAGTCAGGAATTGCCAAATCATGACTGCAGTTGTTGCTGGCAAGGGTTGCACAACTGATTATTAGGCTTATAGTGAAAGTACTTTTTTTTACACACAGAGCCAGATAAGTTCTGATAGCTTTTTTTTCCACGATAAATGAAATCATTTCCTCTGGGTATCTTTGTCTAATATTAAAATTTGTTTGATTATCTGAAACATTTCAGTGTGAAAAATATGGAAAACAACTAAGAAATCAGAAAGGGGGCAACGACTTTTTGACTGCACTGTATAAAATACCTTTTTATGTTATAGAGTTATATTTATTCTGCCATATAAACCGTGAGCTGACTAATGTTGATACTTACTGCAAATAAGAATCTGACACAATGTACATTTTCTTGACCAAAACAGTGACTTTTTTGATCTCTCTGATTTCTCAAATAGACCTCAGCAACCTGTGCTCTTTCACTAGAAGTAAGTACAGACCTTTCATCTGCTTATCATTATTTTAATTTTTCACTAAATGGAAATTCTTCCTTTCTATTTAGCAACCAAATCCTCACCAACCCCAACGGGTTTTGGAAGTCTTGCGGAGGGCCTTACGCAAACTCATCTCATCATCCTCATTGTAGTAGTTTGTAAGTTCTGACCATTAGTTGTTTTGGCTGCATGCTTCACATTTCTCATGTTTCTGAATCTGCACCTAATTAGCTAGTAAATCTTTAAGTGCAAATACAGCTTTTATCTAGTAACAAATTCATGATTGTTCTTCCACAGGTTCACAAGTACTACTAATAATATTAATAATACTACTGGGACTACTGATACATTTTTGAAACATGTTTATGAAACCAAAGAGAGAGCCAAATCAGAAACAAAATAGGTTACTGAAATAAAAAACTAGTCATTTTAATGTCTTTAGCTAATGGGATATCTTTCTTAATAATATAACCTTGTTTCAGCGAGCCTGGTATGACTGTTCCCCTAAAAGAGGCCTGCAGTCAGCTGTGAAAGGTTAGTGAACATTAAATACACTTACAAACTGTATAGATGGAACTATTCTCATTTTAATTGACTTTTTTTTGTCTCTTTAGACTACTGATCAATAAGTTCATACAACCAAGGCTCAAGCCTGACGTGAACCCCTGCTGTAACACCAGCGTCACTGTCTATAGTGAAGTTTTACATCACCATGGACCGAGAGAGTGCCAACCGAGGAAGAAGCCCATTCTCCAAAACAGACACCTTGAAGACTAACTGAAATGCCCATGTGGACAAACCCAATGCCTTTGGGAGAAAAATGTTATGGTTACATGAGACAAAGACTTAGTTATTTGGCCTGAATGATGAGAGGTATGTTTGGAGGAGAAACAGTTAGGTTTTCAAACCTAAGAACATGGTACTGGCTATCAAGCATGCTGGTGGTAGCACCATGCTTTGGGGCTGTTTTTCTGCCAGTGGTACTGGTACATGATACAAAATGGATGGAATAATGAAACATTAGGATCACCTCCAAATTCATCAAATTCGCTTAAAACTTGGACACAACTGGGTGTTCCAACAGAGCAATGATCCCAAGCACACAAAAAACTGGTTGTGGGTAAAAGAAAGAAAATTTGAGAAGTATTCTCGCTCTTTGCCACGAAAGCAACCAATTTAAACGAAATGTCAAGAATAGTTTTTAAGATACAGATAACTGACCACTATTCTCTGTCAAGAATTGTGGTCAGTTATCCAGAATTATCCTTTTGGTAGCCAGAATTATGGCATCTCTTCAAGGTTTCAATTTGCTAACGTACATTTAAACAAACATTATTAAGCATAAATAATATTTGTATATTTGAGGGGGGTGTATATTTGAGCCTGTGTGGATTAGAGAAAATGTAATCCACTTGTGCACTTACTGTTTTTTTAAGTCATCAAAAATGTATGCTGTGCAATACACAGCATACATTTTTGTGTCAATCATTCCAGCCTGGAAAAAGAACAGTTCAAACAAATCATTAAAAGCACAGAATTCCCGTGACATTCATGCCCATCATGAGTGCATCTTAACTTCTGGCTTGATTGTGCTATTTGACATGATAGAAAGGGAAATGTTTTGGTCATTCCACCTCATAATGGTTCAGCTTTTTGTATGAATGGAGGCATTAACAATAAACAATAACCCAAATGTTGTTGCCAAGTGGTTAGATATATTCCATAGTGTTTCTTAGATACCTTACAGTTGTTTTTTCAGTGGAAAAAGAGATTTTGGACCATGACTGAAGTCATAAGCGCGGCTATTAATGCACTTGGGAGCACAGTATTACTGGGTATGCTCAGATGCTAAGTAAAACAGCATCCCCATGTGGCTGTATACAGTGCATGGAGTGTCAAGTGTTTGGAATGAACACCTTAAAAGCTCTCAAAGACAGTGAACACATGTGTGGACTTTTTCTGAATAAAAACCTTATCCCATTCTGCTTCCTAAGACCAGACCCAGGCCAGGGCAAGATATGCACGGAGGCTGTCCTGTCCTCATGTACACATTTGTTTCCATCTCTGCAAATACTCTGTCATTTTGAGGGAACAACTGAAAAATACATTAATTTTAAGTTTTTGTAAGAAATAGCAGACATCATATTGTTACTTCTGCTTCAGTTTTCCCCTCCGTGTATAACAACCTTCATGTATTAGTCATAGAAACAAGAGTAGACCTTTAGGGAGAAAACATTCTGATTCCGTACTCATAAAGGTTTCAGTGGCGGTGTCCAACAACATGTTTCCAAAAGTAAAAAACTAAACTAAACTAAAATAAAATAAAACTTTATATGTATAGAATATGGATCTTAACTTTCTCATGCTGATTCTGGTTTTGCACATCCAGTGCTGGTAGATCATGACTCAGTGATGCTGTAGTTTAATAAGAAAACTGAGATAATGGAGATAAACTAGGTGAGTTTGTCTCATAAGACTGAAAAACTTACGGGACACTATATTAGGTGCACTCTGTTTGTTGCTCCTCACAACCATCTTAATTCCTCATGGCATAAATTCAACAAGGTGCTTGAAGATTTCCTCAGACATGACGGCATCACACAGATTTGTTAGTTAGACATTTATGACATGAAGCTCCAGTTGTACCAGATCCCAGTGGTGCTCAATTGGGTTGAGACTGGGTGATGCTTTGTGGTCATAAAGGGATTGACAGGGTCAGCAACAATACTCAGGTAGGCTGTGGCATTTAAACAATGCCCTGTTGGTAGTAATAGGCCCAAAGTGTGTTAAGAAAATATCCCCCACACCATTACACCAGCAGCATGTAAGAATGGATCCATACCTTTTCTGCTTAATTCTGACCCTATCATCTGAATGTAGTTAATAAGCAGACGAACAGATGTCTCATACTGGAACTTACCTTTAAAATGTTATTATGACTCAATTAAATATTATTTGAGGAAAAAAATATGACAAGGGAAACTTTTTCTTGATCATGAGTTTTAGAATGAAGTACAAAACAATGACTATTGCAGGGGATGGGGGAGCTTTTTCTCTTTTGTTTTCATATAGAAATCTTCCCAATAATCTTCTCAGAATGCCTTTACAATATGTTTTGTCCTTAGTTAGAGCTTAGATGAACATTTATTATCCTTGAGATGTACTGTGATCTGTGAGCAACTAATGTTGATACTTACTACAAATCAGCATTTGCAACAAAGTACGTTTTTTAAATCAAAACATTGATAGTACATTTGCTATAGCTCAGTATCTTATTGATGTCTAATAATTGATGTTTTTCTGTTTTTACTGTTTCTCTGATTTCAAAACTTGACCTGAGTAATTTGTACCTTTTCACTAGCACATGTACATGCACATATTTTTTGATCTTCTTTTTAGTCACATTTTTGAAATCCATTATTTTTTACTCTTACATGTCATCCATACTCTGTTGATGCATTTTGCACCCTTTCGACACCTCAGTGGATAAAATTGTGCATGCACAAAGTCAGCCGTTTAATTTCATTTACTTCAATGAAATTTTTTTTTTCAATTTCTCTGCCATTGTAGTACAAAACCATGCATTCTGTAATGTCAACATGTCATTTTTGACATTTCATTTTTACTGTGCTCCACCAGATTCAACGATTTTCCCAACTATCTTTTGTAGTGAAACTGTAATAGTGCCAAAATGTTTAAAGACTGATGCATTTATATAACTAATTTAGGTTTACTCAAATCAGATTTATTTACACAGTGACAACTGTCACCTCAAGGGGTTTTATACTGCAAGTTAAAATAAATATACTGGTCTTTACTTTTGCTAAAAACAAGGTGAAGTAGAGTATTCTAGAGAAAACCGAAAAATCCGACAATCCCCTGTGAATAAGCACTTTGTGACAGTGGGGAAGGGGGGTGACTCCCCTTTTAACAGAAAGAAACCTCCAACAGAACCAGACCAGGGAGCGTCAGCCATCTGTAACCACAGCATTTAGCTCTAGAAGAAAATAAAATTAAGATTTATACAGCGTTTGTAATTGCAGAGAAATAATCTATCCATTTTGGGCATGTCATTTTCAAGAAGGGACCTCAGAAATGACCTTTGGGATTTAGAGGTTACCATCTACCGTTTGATGGTGCCCTTTTTTTTTTTTTTTTTTTTTGGCTCATTTACATATTCTGTTGTCTTTTTGTCACTCTGTCAGTGTTTATAGTGACTTATAGTCCTAGTTAGCATTCCTTCCTGTTTTCAGGTCAGAGATGGCAAAAGTACAGACTGTACTTAAGTAGCAGTACAGATGTTACGGCTGGGGGGCCAAAACCCAGGAGAATGGACTCAAACGCAGACACAACACGGAGGCAAGAGGTTTAAACTGAATAACAAAACCTTTATTTAAAAATCACTCAGAGATGGCTATAAACTTAATAATCACAAAGGTGAGCAATACGTCTGAATGTGAACTATGAGCCATGGACTATGAAACATGAGCTAGGAGTGAATGCATGAACTAAGCAGACAACTTACGGGGAGGATTGTGGCTCAGGCAGAGGAGGTAAGTGGTACTGGAAACACAGACAAAAAACTAAGTAATGACAGTGATTGGTCAGGTGAGATGAATCAATAAACGGGAAGTGTCTTACAGTTTTGCAGGTGGAGGCTGGCGTGAGGAGAAAGCAGTTAAAGGGGACTGGGTAAGTGTCCTGAAGCTGTGGGTCCGGAGGGAGTTTTTTCCATGAATCCTTTGAGCAGTGGCAGGGAGGCAGGCAGGTGAGTGGAAATCCAACAGCACTTGGCAGTGACTGAGTGCTGAAGATAAAGAGGCTGCTGAAGATTATGAGATTTAAGACTTTTGACTTTGCTCCCCTTGTCTGTAGAGACATCTGTAGAGTTGGCAGGAAAGCGTAAAGCAAGAAGGGAAGCTCTGAGGAAAAGCCCAAGGAATCTCCAACTTTAATTTGAGATGATGCTGAAAAACTAGTTCATGTATTTATTACTTCTAGGGCTGACTTATGATTTTTTTCCAAAAATTTCCTCAAAAGTCCCCAAATAATAATCCCCCAAAAAGCATCCAGTTAATCCAAAATTCTGTGGTGAGAGTACTGACAGGGACTAGAAAGACAGACCATCTTTATTGGCTCCTTGTTAAATCTAGAATAAAATTTAAAATCTTTCACCTCACATACCAAGTCTTGAATTATCAGGCCCTGTCATATGTTAAAAACTTCATAATATCATATTCTCTTTATAGAGTACTACTCTCTCAGACTGCAGCCTTTACTTTTGTTTTTATTTATCTTCTCTCTCCTAATCTGTATCCTGTCTCCTTTGTCACGGTCCTGGGTCTTATGACCCAGTGTTTTGAGTTTAGTTTATTTGGATGTTTATATGATTAAGCTCATGAGTTTTTCTAGTTCTTTGTTATTAGATTCCCCCTGTCTTCCAACCCCTGTTAAGTCTCCCCTGCTCTTCATGTGTTTCATGTCTGTGTCTTACGTTGTCAAGTTCTGGTTGTCATGTCTGCGTCTCATTATGTTTCCTATTTTATTTTGAAGAGATCTTGTGTTTGTATATTATGGTTTATGTTTTGAGTCCTTGTTGTACTGTCTTTGTTGTTCCCTAGGTTTCAATTAGGGTTATCAAAAGTTTAGTTCTTAAGTTCTGTCATATGGCTTCCCTGTGTGTTCCATGTTGCCTCTGTGCCTTTCTGTACCATGTTTCAGGTTCTTATGTTCTGTCTCCCCAGTTGCTGTTAAGTTACATGTCTAGAGTTCAGTCAGTGTTTCCTGTTTTACTTTGAAGGTCCGTGTCTCATGTCAGTGTTTCTAGTTTTGCTTCCCTTGTCTCGTCCAGCCCGATTACTCCCAGCTGTGCTCTCCTTCTGTGTCTAATTCCCTCGTTATCCCTCTGTGTATTTAAGCCCTGTGTTTTCTCTTTGTCAGTGTCGTAGTCTCCCTCATGGCTGTGTTTCCCTGTGTGTTAGTTATCCATGTCCCAGTTTAGTTTGTTTATATTTTTCATGCCATCCTGCAATAAAGCAGCCTTTTGAGTTTAATTCCTGTGTGGTGAGTTTTGCGTTTGGGTCCTTCTCCTGCCTTTACACAGCCGAAACATGACATCCTTGTGCTCTCTCTCCTGTTAAAAAGGTTAATTATGTCATCATTTATGGTCAGGCTCCCGCAGGTTTAGCATCTTCTTCATTCATCTGATCAGATTAGATTAGAGAGAACTTTATTAATCCCTCGGGTGGATTCCTCCGGGAAATTCAGTGTTTAGGGTCTCTTAGCTATTCCATGCTGTCATTTTAAATCCAGAGGAAACCATGCTGCTGAGGTTGTACATGGACCTGTATGTATATAGCACTTTTTTACTCACTGAGCACCCAAATTACACCCACACACTCAGTAGCCCAAGAGTACTTTGATATGCAGACTGGAGAAGCTGAGGAGGGAACCACTGACCTTGTGTTTGGTAGATGACTTGCTCGACCTCCTGAGCCGTAGTCAAAAGTGCCTAAACTTTGAAACAACCTTGCAAACTGTTGTAAAAACCACAATACAATACAATATTTTTGCCCTAGTTTGCATCTAATGTATGTATAGAAGTGTGCTTGTTGGACTAAATGTGAGCCTGTGTGTTTGAGTGTGTGTCTATATGCTGGAACCTGTATACTTGTTTTTAATGTGTGGTTTTAGTCAAATTGTGAAGCACTTTGTAACTGTATGTTTTTTTTAAAGCACTATAGAAATAAAAGTATTATTATTAATAATAATATTATTACACCACTTATTTAACTTACACTGTTATGCCTTAATGCGTTTGTCTTTATAAGTTATAACTGGCCACACCAAATAAAAGTAAGTTCACACTTGTCAGAAGTGTGCAGGTTGCGGGCCAAAATGGAGACGTCTTAAACAAAAACTAACTTTTATTGAGGTGACACAAGTAACCCTAAAAGCATCAAACAATAAACAAACTCCAGGTGAGGCATCTAAAGTTAAGGCTACTGTGTACACACACAGCTAAGGAAAAATGTGGCTTTAAAAAAGACATGAGGTGAACAGAGAGATGGGAAAAAGAGATGGAAAACACCGAGGTTACTGAACACAGCTGAAAACAAAGGAAGTAAAACTCATTGTGTCATTGTCGGTAGACCTCACATGCTAGCTTTCCTTCTATCTTGTCCTCTCCCGGACTCTCTCTCCCCTCCCTCCCTGTTTGCATGAGTATGTCTGGCTGTTTACTGATGGCTTGTTTTTTGAAGCGGCTCCTCCCTCGCACCTCTATGCTCATCTGATAAAAGTACCTGTCAGCTGTTGGTTTATTAACACATAAGAATCTGAGAGCTACAAGACCTGCAGCATCGTTTCAGGGACTAAACAGTTGTAGAAGAACTAATTGTCGTAGGAGTATGCTAGTTTGTATATTTCGTGTCAGGACCATGGGAAGATCATGAGAAGGCATAAGTTAGATTTTTCTTGCAGATAAAGTGGCAATAATATGTACGTAACATCTGAAAAAGCATACATACGCACAAAATGCTTTCAGTTTTGCCAGTTTAGTCTTATTTATCAGTGCAAAACGAACAACAGTTAAGCATAATAAGCGCTTCTTGAAACTTCATTCACAAATAATACCAATAAAAGGGACACTGAACTAAAGCTAAACATTTTCAAAGTGAACACACAAAATTTAAGTTCAGTGTGAACTCAAATGAAAACTTTTTTTTTTTTTTTAAATAACAAAAAAATCACGTTTATAAGTCTTTCCTCTCGTGATTCAGGTGCTTTGCCTGAATTTGGACACACTCCATATTTAACACGAGTTTGCTCACTTGACATCATGAGGTGCGTGCCGCAGTTTTGGTGTCACTTAAGCGTGTTCTGTCAAATCAACATACACAATTTCAAATCGGCATACGTGCACCACAAGGTGACAGCTATATTTGTTAGACAATCATAACCTGTGAGACCAGCAATAATCCTAACGGTAAACCGAATCATATATCAGTATAAAAACAAACGTGCTTATCTTAAAGTAAAGATCATTTACTTACCATTTGTCTACTGTACGATGAACGTAGAATTATTCTACAACGTGCGCATGCAAATTAACGCAATGTATGCTACTCTGATTTGTACGCTGAATAGTTCCGCAGCAGCTGGGTTGAAGCAGACACGTCTACGATCGAGTCTGTTTTTACTGCCATTTTAATTATATTCCAGTGCAGAAGTTTAAAGATTCACAGATACACAGAGGGAGAAAAAACAGCCAGTTCGTGTTGCTACTGTTTGAAAACTTTTTTTTTTGTGGGAAAAAAAAACTTGGTTAAAGTCTTGGCTTTCGGTTTTGACTTCTTCTTTTCCTTTATGAGAACGTATGTAGCGATATGTGTCTGAGTTGCGACATCTGTCGTCCAGGAGAATAATACAATTTTCTGCGCCTTAACCGCGGACGAGAGGAAGCGAACATCATTAGGACCACGCGACTGAGCTCCAGCGGAGATTATAAAGGTCCATTTGAAGAAAAATATACCAGCAGAGGGTAGCGACAGATTGCATTTTCATCTAACATGATTGGTAAGTCTCACATTTAAACTTCATCATGAGAAAAGCTTTATTCATCGGTGTGACGCTTTAACTGCAACCTTGTGCCTTATTTAGCTCATTAACTTTAACATTATTTTAAACGAATGTGGTGTGAAGTCACTATACTTTCTAACATTATCTACTTTTTATCCAACACATTAATCGGGACACTCCCTCAGGGGTTTTTAGTGGAAACTGTACGTGAACTTTACAGGCAGCCGGGGCCAGGTGTCGTCTGTACGGCTGTTGGCACTAGGGTGTATGGACCATGACTTTCTTTGTGGTTTTGCACGTTTATATATAAATGAAGGTCCGTTAAATTTAAGCCCTTGTCAGATGATTAAATATGTTAAATATAACTGTTAAATATGTGCTTAAACATATTAAATATGTGCTTGAACATATTTAACAGTAGATAACCACAGTTATTTTTAACGTGAACTGCTGACTAGACATAATAGATTTATTTAATGGCTCATTACTGATGAGTCTGAAGCATTCTTTTTTTTTTTTTGAGAACATGCTTGTTTTTTGTTGAGTTTTTTTTGGGGGGGTCCACCTGTTAACCAACCCAAATAACCTCTTTGATTGTAAAGCTAGCTTAGGTTGTTAGCTACTTACCAGTGTTTTGGGTTGTTTTGTTTTTTTGTTGTATTGTTTTGCAACTTAAGCCCCTTTGGCATTAGCACCTACTCGGGTTAGATTGCCATGGTTTTCAGGGTTTTCCATAAGGTCGTAGTACCTGGTGCCAAGTACTTTTTTAGTACCTACTACTCCGCTGGGGTTTCGAGCAGTCCGAGACTACTGCATGCCATCAATTCAGTCAGTGGTGTCACTCGATGAGTCACCAGAGCTTAATGTAAACCATATTTGTAAACTGGCAACGAGGGAAATGGCTACAAAAAGCAACGCCGTGGCTCCTGAGTCTGACAAAAAAACACATACTGAGCAGCATGTATATAGGGCTTTGGAGTTGACGTAACGCCGCAATGCTATTGTCGCCTCAACTTCCACCTTTGTTGCATACTAATTACGTGACACTCAGCTGCATTGCTATAACGACTACCACGCATATTAGTATGGGCAGAATTCTGTGCCATCAGAAATTGAATTTGAATAAGTTAAATTTGAATTTGAATTGCTCGGATTGAATCTGAATTGTAACTTGAATAAATGCTTTTAAAAACTGAATATCAATTAGCCTAATTTGAAATTCAATTTATTGGTTTGAAAATGATCATCACTAAATTGAAATTGAATTTTATTTTTGAAAATGAATTCATTTGCTTTGAAACTGTATTTTATCCTTTAAAAATTTAACTCTCGAATAATTTCAGATTCACTTCTCACCATTCAGTTTCAGTTCTACAATTCAGTTTTTTTGGGACTTACATCCGGTTCCGGTTCAAGAGTGATCGAGCCCACGGAGAGGAGTGTTATCTTAAATTTGCATACAGTACAGGAATATATTAATCAGTATTATAGTTATGTCAAAATCTACACAGATGCATCAAAGAATACAGCCAACCAAAGTGGGATAGCCTTTATAGTTCCTGAATTTAATATCAAGGTGGGGAAAAGGATCAGTGACGATTTGTCAGTATACACAGGTGAAATGGTTTCCATATTGTTAGCAGTCCAGTGGATTGAGGAAACGAAACCACTAAGATCTGTGGTATGTTCAGCTCATCTCTCATCTCTGGCCAGCTTGCAAGACAGCCACTCAGACTGCAGACCTGACATTATGATAGAGATCCAGCAAACATTGTTCAGACTTGTTATGATGGGGCTTGTGGTCACATTCTTATGGGTACCAGCGCATCATGGAGTTAAAGGAAATGAAATGGCAGATAGGACAGCAAAAGTCACAACAAGGAGACCGATGGTAGACATGGTTATTAGTGTGAGTAGGACGGAGCTCAAGAGTAGAATACGATACAAAATGAAGGAAAGGTGGCAAAAGCAATGGGAGGAGGAGAGGAAAGGGCGATGGTTGTACAACATCCAAAGGAAAGTGGGGCAAATGAGAAGTACAGGACGAAACAGGAGAGAGGAGACGATTATATCTCGACTGAGATTTGGACACACTGGCTTAAATAGCACATTATTTTTAATAGGTAAACACTGTACAGGGGAGTGTGACTGCAGTAGGGAACAGGAAACAATACAACATGTTTTACTGCATTGTCAGAAGTAGGGATGGGTTTTATCCAATACCGGTGCCAAATCGGTACTTTTGAAACGGTGCCGGTGCTTAAACGGTGCTCAAACCGGTGCTTAAAGAATGGAGAACACAAACTTTGTCCAAAAACCTCTCATGTTTTTTATTTTTAGCAGTCTCTTTTTTTCTGCAAAATGATAAGAACCGCAACAACATATAAACATCATCTGTGCAAAGATTTATGTTTTTAAAGTGAAACAGTGAAAAATTACAGCGCTGTCAATACATGAATATCCAGACATTGCACAAAAATGTCCAATTCTTGCACACAATTGGACACCATGCCAGTTGATTTTTTTAGGTATTTAAGAGCAGTCATTAATTAATTTTATTAACATGCCTAAAAATGCTTTTTTTTTTTAAAAAAATGCGTTTTTGAAGAATTAACCTTACATTTACATGGTAATGGGCCTTTTCTGCCATGGAGCGCTTAATTGGCCTCTGGCCCTTTAAACTCTGAGGGGCTGTAACTTTGGTTTCTTTTGGTCAATTTGCATGATTGACACCTCTTTTTAATTGTTTGAGCCAATAGAGTCACAGTAACGATGCCACGTTCACGTTACGTCAACCAATCAGACGTTGTAATGCCAAAACCCACGCGGGCCCAAATTTACTGCATGTGACGTCTGTCCAGTCACGTGTCTATAGGTGGGTCTAAAATGGGTCGTGTCCAAATTCATGGGCTGCATCCTCCTGAGGCCGCATTTGTAGACCGATTACGTCACAGCGACGCGCCGAAGGCTGTCCAAATTCGTAGACTCCTCCGAATGCAGCCGACAAATGCGTCCTCCTTTTCCCCGAATTTGAAGGATGGGTCGGTTGTGTCCTTCGTGGCCCACCATATCCCAGAATTCATAGCGCGGCCCAGCCAAACTCCAGTTTCCAACAATGGCGGCCGCTACTAAGTTTTAAAATTACTCTTATTAATCTTTCTGGGTCACAAAATACACTTTTAACATATTTTCAGGCGAGAAAGTAGCTGTGTAAACATCAAATATCTGCTCGGTTTATCAAGATATCGCATATTTGCAAAAGTGCTTCGACGTTTTCGGAGACGTCTGTTACCCACCAGCTCGATAGCTAGCCGGGAGCTCGAGGGCCACTGAAGCCGCCGAGAACGGCACAACTCCCGGCACATCATTTTCAGATCACCGCGGACTTTCGCTACTCAGGTTAAACATAACATATAAGTCACTTAGACAACCTAAAATGTTATTGTTGGGCTTTTTTCAGTGTTTTGTTTGTTCGTGAGTAAATCGGTTTGGCTGAGATTAGAGTTATTAGATTAGATTAGATAAAATAAAACTTTATTAATCCCCTGGGTGGGTTCCTCGTTGGTTTTCACACAGCTGACTAAACGTCAAACAGAAAACTGATTAAAAAGAAGTATGAGACGGTGGAGAATTTACGCCAGTGTCCTGTTATAATTTAGATAGCAAGGAGCAGACGGCTGAGTTTATTAAACTCCACCGAGACAGCGGTACGCTAATCTGAAGGCTAGACCGTCCAATTTCACAGCTGTTTACTTCCGGCCTACCCGACCTTCTGAGGACCCGGCCCACGTAGACCGCGAAGGCCGGGTCCTCAGGAGGATGCAGCCTATGAATTTGGACACGACTATGGAGATTGTTGACGGAAAACGACTCTGATGCCGCTAGGTAGGCGTGGTAACTGCTGATAATCACATGGCTACCGGCTACCGGCGAAAATAACGGAGGAAATCTGGACGGTAAGCCAATTTCTGTCTTAGCGCATTTGCGCCGCTGTGTGTTTTGTGGTCTTCTTTGCGGCTCATTCAGTGAATTTTGGTCAGAGTGTGGTGAAACTTGGTGTTTGGAATTGGTGATAGCTCTGGAAGATAACCAGCTTTTCTTTAGCCGGTTACATGAAGTCTGGAGAATTTCTGGTTCGCCTTGTTTGTTTAGCGGACTTGTGCGCATTTACATAACTGCTCTTTAATCATGGCTTGTTTTCGTTGAGTTTGGTGGTTGTAGAAATGGTTTATATGACATTTTAGCTGAGATTCAGAGGTTTCTGTGGATACCACACATGTCTGGACTTATATTTCTCACCCGTGTTATAACCGATTAAACGTGATCTCCTCCTTTTTGCTCATGTACCGGGGCGTGGGGCTTAAAGCACTTGTTGCAGGCTGCTGAGTTTGCATCTTTTGCTGTGAAGTACAGCCAGACTTTTGACCGCTTCGGCTTGGGCATTTTTAATCTGTAGCTCTGCTCTAAAAGAACGTATGTACCTGGGCCCGCCTACTATCCTTGTAAAGGTAAAATGATTGGCTAGAATCCAAAGTGTATGACATCTCAAGAAAAAAAAAAAAAGCACCGAAATAAAGCACCGAAATGTGCGCTGCTTTTCGGTCTGGTTACTACCGTTTATGTCAGAACCGAAACTGGTACCCATCCCTAGTCAGAAGTATGTTATGGAAAAGAGACAACTGATCAAAAAGCTGGACGATATGAAAGTGAAGTTGGACTTGTTTGATTTATTTCGCGTGAGCTCTATGAGTGAAAGTTATCAGGCTGTATTTCGGTTTTTAAGGCAGACCCGTTTGTTTGGGAGAATTTGAATTTTTTTTTTTTTTTTTTTTTTTTTTATCATTTCGGTCCACACTCCACACCAGTTGGTGGCGGTAATGCACCATTTTGCTGTTTGCCAACCGCCAATAAACTCTATACAGCAGAAGAAGAAGAAGAGCAATCGAGCGCAGATTAATAGAACTACGTTTTACTAGCGGACCGAAAGTGTTACTGACGGGAATCTACAGCATCTTGAGCTGAATTAAGACTTCAGAATGATCAGCGGATAAACTCTCAGGTTGGTAATAAATGTATTACATGTATAAGAACAAGCGTCATGTTAACAAATGATAGCCGTACAGTAACTTTTATGCTTATTGTAGCTGTTAGCTAAAAACGCTAATTTA
Source organism: Oreochromis aureus (assembly GCF_013358895.1). Classification (NCBI taxonomy): domain Eukaryota; kingdom Metazoa; phylum Chordata; class Actinopteri; order Cichliformes; family Cichlidae; genus Oreochromis; species Oreochromis aureus. Next base: position 21,356,935 of record NC_052953.1, read on the forward strand.
GCGTAGTTTGCCCTGGATTCAGCTTTGACAAACAAATATGATCGACTGTTTCTAGTAGAATTCCAAAGTTGTCATCTTGTACCCTCTCAGAGCCCCGTATGCTTGCAGAGACCCCTACAGTAGGGAAACATGCAAAACAGTGTCCAAACCTTTGTATTTTAGCTTTATTTATGTCTTACACAGCATCCCAACTCTTTAGCTAACTTAATAACTTTAGCTAAAGTGAATAGTTAGTCTAATTCATTAGTGCAGCATTACTGGATCACCTCTGTTTGACGTGATATAATGTGATATACAACTATCACTGAAACAGCAAACTTTGTAAATAAACAAACAACACTTCTCATTCTCTAAACATTTGGCCACAGATCCGCTGGTCATTCGACATGACGAATGACTTCTGAAGTCTTAATTCAGCTCAAGATGCTGTAGATTCCCGTCAGTAACACTTTCGGTCCGCTAGTAAAACGTAGTTCTATTAATCTGCGCTCGATTACTCTTGAACCGGAACCGGATGTAAGTCCCAAAAAACTGAATTTTGGAACTGAAATTGAATGGTGAGAAGTGAATCTGAAATTATTCGAGAGCTAATTTTTTAAGGATAAAATACAGTTTCAAAGCAAATGAATTCATTTTCAAAAATGAAATTCAATTTCAATTTAGTGATGATCATTTTCAAACCAATAAATTGAATTTCAAATTAGGCTAATTGATATTCAGTTTTTAAAAGCATTTATTCAAGTTACAATTCAGATTCAATCTGAGCAATTCAAATTCAAATTTAACTTATTCAAATTCAGTTTCTGATGGCACAGATTTCTGCCCATATATTAGGTGGTACTTGATTGTAATGGAAAATGAGTCAAGGCGGGTCGTACCGCCTCAAGTTGTGTCAAGGCGATCCGAGTATGTAATAATGGAAAAGGGGCTTTAAAGTTGGCTTTTGTTATTGACCAAATGTAACCACAGCGATTTTCCCCTGGAAAACAGTGGCTAGAACTTAATGAATATATATTCATTTAAGGCAATGTGTTTTTCAATACAACAATTTACTTGTTAATTGCTTGCCATCTTAAGTAGAACTGCAACATCACATATAATAGCAAGCATTTTGGAGGGGGGGTCGTCCCAAACTCTTCCAGGTTAGACTTTGTAATGTGCAGGAGTGTTGCTTTTATCTTGTGAAAATGTTGACTTTACTAATAACATTTTGAATACTTTTCTTTTTTTCTTTAGTGCTCATATTTAAAATGTTGTTAACAGCCACTTTAAAATAAGACATTTAATTAATTAGCCTATTTCTAGTTTGTGTGTATGTGTTCTCTTCATGTAGTTATGAGCAGTGTGTGTGATTTGGTAGGTGTAATGGAAGTGTTTTAGGACTACATATAAAATCTTGTTTAGGGCCACCAAAATCGTAGGGCCGGCCCTGGTCAGCACCCCTCATCAAAGAGCATTCAGCTTAGATCGTATTCTTTACCTTGACAGTGGTTTTGCTGTTCGTCATCGCTGGACTCTTTTCTCCGTGCTCTTTCCTCACATCAGGTCAGAAATGTCTCCCATTGTTTACAATTTTATCATAATAAATGTTTACATTACTAAAAGCTCATTTGTGATGTTTTATGGATAAACTGTGTGGTGTTACAGGTGGAAACGGCATGAATGTATATTACTGCGAGACTGAGGGCTGTGTCAATGATGTAAAGCGTGTTTTCTGTGAGGATGTAGAGCTCCTGCGTAACAAAGAGATTTCAAATTGTTCCTACGGTCCGCTTCCACCCAATACCATCTGCCAACACAGAGGCCGCTTGTTTGTCTCCACCTTCTTAAATTCCTGTGAATTTGAAGGGGACACGGGATATATAGACACCAAAACTTGTACAGGTATTTTCAATGCAAACATGTTCAATCTTTTCTCCCATCTTGCTCTTTCGTCTCTTACTGATTCCATTTTAGTTTATGAGATGCTGCTGCAGTTGACGGGGCAGTTTGATACTTTTGAAAATGGCCCATGCATGTTTTAGTAATTTCCTGTATATGTATATGTCAGTCATGACTTATAAAAATTACGTGAAAAAGTTCCATATATCATTTGAAAAACCTCTGATGCTTAGTGAGATCAAAAATACCTGGTACCTTTCTGATATCCAGTAACTAATGCTGTTCTTGCTATTAACCATCTTTCTCTTGTTTCTCAATTAGACTGCTCTTTTTTAAATAGAGGTAAGAGTTTTTTTTTAGGTACACATTTCACCAGTTTCTGATTTTGTTAACTACTAAATTAAGTTTATCCCTTTCCATCCAGCTACCACACCGGCAGTCACCCCAAGCACTGTGGAAACATCTTCGCAGCCCAATTCCAAACTTCTAGGCGTCGTGCCCGCAGTAGTCTGTAAGTGTGGAGACACAGTTAGTTGCCATACTTACTGCCATACATGTTTTTGAGTATAGCTTCTCCTACTAACACAGCTTGTTTTCACTATGCAAATTTAATCTAAACTATAACCTATTTTATTTTTTTGTTTTTGAAACAGGTTCTACAGGTGTGGTACTGCTGTTAGCGGGTTTCTTTTACAGAAAAGCAAAAAATCAGCAACAACAAAGGTAACTAAAATTAAAAAATAACTTGACTAATTTGATAAAAGTATCCAAATTTAAAATAATGTTTTGTATCTTTAGACGGACTCAAACCAGTCCTGGTTTGCAGAATGACAGCTCATTAGTCTAATGCTTTGGATGTAACATCATACTCCTGGTTCGAGGCCAGGGCATGCCTCCACTAAGGGTCCTTCCTGCTACCCAAGCCTACTGTGAGGGACAACTGTAGCCATGCCGGCTCGGACGTCGTCTTGATTAAGGTCTGCATGAGGTGTTGAAGAACCAGAAGAGTTTACATAAGCAGACAGCATCATTCTGATGCTCGCACTTTTGGCTAGTACTTAAATAGGGCTTTTCCAAGTGATGGCAACATCAAGAAGAAGGAATACTCAATAGCAGAATAAGCTGTTTAGTACTACCTGAAAGAATTTGCCAAGTTTTTCATGGGGGAAATCCAAAAATGTATTTTCCTCACAAATGTGACACATTTATGTGGAAATACACAGGCTTTCCAACATGGAAGTACAAAGAAGGAATGTTACAACCAACTTTATATTATCTGTAGATGTATTATTATGTGTGTAAAAAGAAAATAATCATATTTCTAACCAAAATGGTTTTCCCTCTTTAAAATTGTTTATTTATTCTTCTTCTCATTATGTTCTCTATGAGACTGGCTGTTGTCAGGGCCCATTTGTGCCCCTTTACATACTTTTTTTTTAATCCAGTGGTGCACTGAATGAGAAGCAGGAAAGGAAGTGTACATTTGATTCAAAGAAATGGGATGTAGTCTATATTTACAGCTATATGCAGTAAACTTTGTTATTAGAGACAAGGACATTTAGTTATTTCTGAACATGTGTAAGGCTGTCAAACAGTAATTGTTTTGGCCTTTTCTGAGAAGAAAACAGTTCTTTATAGCACCTAAAAGTATCACTACAGAAATATGCATTGGTGGATTTCTTTACAGAGAAGTGGGTGAAAATTCCTCCAGAGCTGTGTGCACTCTTATGCTTTTCAGCAAGGATTCCTCCATCATGTATCACATCAGTGGTTCCCAAACTTTTTTTTTGCTAGTTTGGGCACAAACACATCCTTCAACCACACACACCCATTTTTGTTTTTCAAACTCCATTGCAGTTTATTTCACACCTCAAACCTTTTGTAAACAGTGAAACACAGAAAAGTAAACTGTAATAAATTACAGCTTGCAATAATAAACCACTAAACAAACCATCTTTATGGTGAAATTATTTTACGTATAGTTGTTGTTGTTTTTTTACTGTGTAAGAATATTCAACCATGCTATCAATACATTTTTCAAAAAATGTCTCTCTGTGCAAAATGAGTTTAAAAACATAAACAACTGTGGGATACTGTTTGTCAGTGATTTGAACCAGGAAAACAAATTGTGGCAGGATCAGCCTGATATTATTTGTATCCCACTGTAACTTTACTGTATAAAGAGCTAACATCGCCAAAATTTCATTATAAGAAGTGTTTGTGAATTAAAAATCAAGAATGTGGGATACTGTTTGTCCGTGATTTGAACAGTCCAGCGCATGCTCCTGACGCAGGGGAAACAAATTCTGTCGGGGAGACCAACCTTGGCAGCACCATTGTGCAGGTAAGGCCAAAGGCAAGATATGCTTCATCATATTTTCTGGTCTTTGGCTTGGAAGGAAGTTGGTTTGGAAGCATATTTGGCGATGCTTCATCCTCTGCTTTGTGTTTTTATTATGCTAGCAGTGTCGAAGCATTCTTTGTGTTTTTTTTTAATTCACGCCCCCCCCAGCAATGGTGGCCCACACTTTGGGAACCTCTGTACTACGTTATGTGCTTGAAGATCAAGCACTTATTTCACTCAGTGACATGCAAATCATTTGTAACATTTTTTTTAATAATATGACGTCCACCTTTGGAGGGCTGATTTTGTGACAGAGGGGATTTTACGATGGGGTATGACATGGGAAAACTTGAGGTGGTAAACACTGTATTGAGCTTGTCCAAGCGGTTTGTTTGTGCTGTCAATATGTGATTGAGATATTATACTAAAGTAAAATATCTCAATCACATGTTTTTATCACTGTGTAAAATCAAATATTGTATTATATTTATAGAGTACAGTGGTAATTACTTTGGAATTGATCATTTCCAAAGTAAAAACATGTCCTTGATGTAACATTTCCAAGAAATGTCAGCATGTCAAATGACTTACCTCTGAGTCATAAGGCAATCAGGCTGGCTGGCTGACACTTGCATGCCTTCTGTACCCCAAAGAAACGTATGATTCATACAGGCCTACTGATATCAAGCTTTTAAATTGTGCAAACATGTTCCCTATCTCCCCCTAGATGAGTGGGCCAATCTTTATGAAACTTTGCATAAACACTGTCTTGCAATCCTACAATGTATACATACTCCATACTTCAATGACGTGCACCTGTGACACAAGACTGAGAGCCTGCATTTCTATTCATTGCAGGCTAAGACTCTTCTGAGTCTTCATATTTGCTTTCATCTGAAGGCAAATTCATGGCAACGCTTGATTGTGTCTTACTGGTCTTGCTCTTTATTACATATTTGAAAAAGCAGTGTCTACAAAAAAAAAGAGAAAAATGCCGATGGGAAACTACGTGCCTGTTTTGAGAACTCCATTATGAGTGGTGAGAATGAAGATTCATACACGAGACTTGCAGCTGTAGTATTTGTAACAGTAACCGGCATGACTCATTCTGAAATGTTTGTCTCAGAGGAAACAAACTGCACATATTTACTACTGGAAACAGCAGTTTCACAAGAGTTGTTTTCAATGTCAACGTTATTGACTCATGATAAGACTTTAAATCTAAAGCACCTTTTAACGCTTAATAACTTTTGTTTGTAATAAATAAAACAGAAACACTAGTAAACATGAACCAAAAAGAAAACAGACTAATAAACAATAATACACAATCAAAACACTGGGTCACAGATCCAGGACCGTGACAGTTTCAGTGAGCATGGTGTGACTGTGCACCTAAGAGATTCACATCTCTGGAATTTTTGTATCTTTAGATGCACTCAAGCTTGTTCTGGATTGAAAAATGACAGTACTACATCTTAGCCTGACCACAGAAATGAAATGGTCAGCAGAGGGCGTGCTCGTGCCACTTTTCGTGCTCGCTTGAGTCCAGTGGCGCACTGAATGTCATGGCTGTAAAGAGGCAGGGCTGGGAGGCAGAGACACACCACACAGGTCTCCTCGCAGGGCTGGACTGGTAATCTGGCACATTGGACATTAGCTGTGGAGAAGTGCAGGAGAGAGAGCAGTGCCAACAACAGAGCGAAGAAGAGGAAGGTGAAATTAATCAGGAAGGGAGAGATTCAAGGATTCAGGTAAAATGAAGGGTTACTTTGACCATGAACCACTGCTAATAGCTAAGTTTTAATTGTCGCATGCGGTATTACCGTCCGTGCAACTAAGATCCCCTAACCCAGCAACTGTACCGACGTGATTTTTAAAATTAAATATATACATAATATACACACAGTGAGTAAAATAAGTACTGAACAAGTCACCAATTTTAAAGGGAAATATGTTTCTAAAGGTGCTGTTGACACGAAATTCTCACCAGATGTCTGACAACCCTTCCAATCCATACATGCAAAGAAGTCAAACCATAGATGTCCATAAATTATGTGTAATAATGAGAAATGACACTGGTGAGAAACTAGTCATATGCATTGCACAGATGTGATTTTGGCCCATTCTTTAACACAAACAGTCCTTAAATCCTGAAGGTCCTGTGCTCCCCTTCTATAGTCCTTTCCATAGATTTTCAATTGGTTTCAAGTGATTGGCTGGGCCATTCTGGCAGCTTTGGCAGAAAGAAAATACTTCCTCTGAAACCAATTGAGAGTTTCCTTGGCAGTGTGTTTGGGATCGTTGTGTTACTGAAACGTCCACTCTTGTTTCATCTTCATCATCCTGGTAGATGGCAGCAGATTTCTTTTCATCACGAATGTTTCTGTACATTTTTCCATTCATCAGTTACGCTTCATGTAACTGAAAGAAGCAGTTACATGAAGCGTGCCAGGGTTAAATGTTTCAACATTTAACCCGTGCCAGGGTTAAATGTTGAAAAACAGCTCAATACCCACCTCTAAACATCACTGTTAGTATGGTATTTTTGGGGTGATATGCAGCACCTTTTGACCTCCAAGCACTGTGTGTATTCTGGCATCCACAGAGTTTAATTTTCTCATCTAACCAGACTATATTCTCCCAGTATTTCACAGGCTTGTCTAAATGTTTTTCAGCAAACTTTGAATGTGCTTCAAAATGCTTTTTCTTCAGCAATGGAGTCTTGAGCGTGCATACAGGCCATGGCGTTTGAGTAAATACGTGTTTTCCAAGGTTTTTTTGCAGCTCTCCAGAAGTGGTCTTTGGCTCTTGGACAACTCTTCTGATAATTCTTATTAGTCCTCTGTCTGAAATCACGCGGGGAGCACCTGTTTGTGGCCAGATTATGGTGAAAATTAGAAATTCTTTTGTAACCACTGCCATCAGTATGTTTTGCAAAGGTCCTGTGCGAGCTCATTGATTTTATCCATCATAAGATGTACTTGTGTAACACCTTGGTAATAAGACATCTTGTGTGTAGGCCTTCAGTTGGGACTGAACCATCTGATATTAATTTGCACTAAGTGGCAGGATTGCTTCCAATTACTGATAGGTTTCAGCTGTTGTCATGACTTTCCATGCCTTTTGCACCTCCTTTTCTTCATGTGTTCAATACTTTTTTACTGTGTCATTTCTCATTATTACACATAATTTATGGTTTGATTTCTATGCATGTTTGGATTGGAGCAGTTGTTACCAACATCTAGTGAGAATTTCATGTCAACAGCACCTTTAGAAACCTATTTACTTAGAAAATTGGTGAGCTGTTCAATACTTATTTTACCCGCTGTACATATATTGAGTGATCATTAGTCACCTGGACAAAAAATGCCAGGGTTGATTTTTTTTTTCTGTCCCAGTCTCAGCTGCTTGGCAGAGAAGGAGGCAGTTCACAGCCAGTCTGCGGTGGAAATAATCACTGCGTTTCCTACTGTAAACTGCAGTTTGTTATCAGTTGTTGATTGCATTGAAGAGAAAGGCGCACTGTGAGGACTGCACCAGCCTTATTAGAGAGGAATATTTCTTCTTGTATATTTTTTATAACTGTTACCCCATGACCCTGGCCTTGCACATTTACAGAGAAACAGGCAGTTTGATGGGAAATGAGGCTGACATTATTAGAAGTTTTGTAAGTGAGGGTGGAGCAAGAAAAGCTTGCTTCAAAACATGATAACAGTTAATGGGCAAAGCGACCTTTTTAACTCCCTGTGTGTATGTTTTGAGTGCACATTGAGCTACAATTAGATTTCCACATACAGTGGTGTGAAAAAATGTTTGCCCCCTTCCTGATTTCCTGATTTGTCACACTGACATGTTTCAGATCATCAAACAAATTTTAATATTAGACAAAGATAACCTGAGTAAATACAAAATGCAGTTTTTAAATTATGATTTCATTAATGGAAAGCTTATCCAAACCTACTTACCTTGTGTGAAAAAGTAATTGCCCCCCTTGTTAAATCACAACTTAACTGTGATTAACCACATTTTTTGGAAAGCTGAGTTTAGTTTCACTAAACACGCTCACCCATCTAAAAGGGAAGCAGGGTAAGAGATATCAAAAAGCAACACAACATATCAAGATCCAAAGAAACACCTAAGAAACAAAGTCATTGACAATTATCAGTCTGCAAAGGGTAAAAAACCCCATTTCTAACGCTTTAGGACTTCAGTGAACCACAGTGAGAGCCATTAAACACAAATAAAGAAAACTCGGAACAGTGGTAAACCTTCCCAGGAGTTACGGCCTATCAAAATTACTACAAGGAGGTCACCCAGGAGGTCGAACCCACAACTACATTAAAGAACTGCAGGCTTTACCTCAGGTGGGACATCAGGAGATTTGGCTGTTTTTAAATTTCATCCTTAACTAAACTGAATCTTGTTATTCAGATAAGTGAAGCGTTACATTTCACTGTGCTCCTTTGTATATTTTTATAACTGTTACTCTGTGACCCTGGCCTTGCACATTTACAGAGAAACAGACAGTTTGATAGGAAATGAGGTAAGCATGTGTAACTGGGGATGGAGCAAGAAAAGGTTGGTTCAAAACATGATGACAGGTAATGAGTAAAGTGACCTTTTTAACTTCCAGTGTGTGTTTTCAGTCCACAGTAAGCACAATTTCATTTCCTCATATGTCTGTCAACAGGTCGATACACTTCCCCCAAAATGTAAATGCATTTCTGTTTCCCAAAATATCTGTCTGCGTGCTGGCCTGAGCCTCAGCATCTGTCACATTCTCACTGCTCTTTACAGCGAGGTGCTACATTTCTCTGCTGGCAGGCTTCTCACAAACATCCCCTTTCGCTCTAATGCATCTCCACACCAAAGAAGCCACTGAGATGTGAACAACAACTCCAGATGGTACACCAAAAACAGAATTTCAATACGCCTACTCTCAAGGAGGTAGGCGTATTGATATCCAAGTCTACCATGAAGAGAAGACTGCATTAAAGTAAATACAAAGGGTTCACTGCAAGGGGCAAGCCACTTTTATTATGCTGTTGTCAAATATAGATTACTCGAAAAATTTGGAAAACAAGAGAGAAAGAAAAGAATTATATGCCTAGTTAATTTCCTGCTATTAAAGTTGGTATCACTGAAAATAGGTACATATGAAAATCAAATAAGATTTTAAAATCCATTGTAATCAATTTTACTTGATTGATTGATTGACTGGAAGTCCCAGTCATTGCTGTAATGATTCTCAGCAGAGCTGAGCAGAAGAAATTATTACCGACATAGGACAGTCTTGCCAGGGAGGGCCACTGGGGGATGCCAGCAAATTTGGTGGGTGGCCAGTGCCCCTCTTGACTAGGTGCCAGATGCACCCGGTCCATGAGGCTCTGGAAAGTGTCGGGGGCCCCAAACAAGCTGTGTGACAAGTTAGTACAATATGTACGGGGTGGAGAAGGCTGTATTTTCCATGGACTATGCAGACAAGGGAATCTGCCAGTAGCCCTTGGTTGAATCCAGGGCTGTGAAAACATGAGCAGTGCCAAACTGGTCCAGGAGCTTGTCGATTCGGAGCATGAGATAAGCATCAAACTGTGACACTTCATTGATTCCCCAACCTTATAAATAGTACCTTTGCACAATCACTGATGTGATTGCAGTGATTCAGATCAAAAACCATTGATCAATGAACAATAGTTTTTGATCACTGGTTTCTGATCAGTGGTTGTTGATCAATGATCATGACAATTTGCATATTAATGTTCAAGGAACTGACCTCACAGTCTGTTGTTCCCTCAGTGGTGCTAGTTTCAGTCACTGTGCGAAAGTACTGTTTATACGGCTGGGGAAACCTGAAGAAGTCACTTGGATGAGAGACAAAATGTTTCTCCCACTGAAAACGCTACGTCCCGATGAACAGAATCAACTTTTTGGGATAGTTTCTGTTTACTGTCTATTTTGTACATTGTTAAGTTTATACTTTAGATTTTGCTTTGAAAAGCTTGCTGCTTTTTTTTTAAACCGTTTTTGTGTCCAACATTTTGGGTCCTCATTCCTCACTACACACTAATGGCATCATGACATTTATAAATCGTTTTTTATTGCGGATTCAAGATAATAACAGTGATGAAGAAGTAGTAAAGTTGGTTCTTGTGTGATTTTTTTGATCTGGATGTGTTGCCTGTGGGTTCATAACTCCCTTCTGCTCTTCTTCATCTCTGACTGAAGTGCAAATACAGCTCCCTCTAAAGCTTTATGGGAGACTCTGAGGTTGTGCATCAATCAGAAATTGCTAGAACATTTTGAATCCAAATCCGTTTGGTCGTTATGACATTTTTATTCAGATACCACAAAGGCACACAAATCAATAATCAGTTCTTGAATATGATTGAAACTACTGTATTAATATATCACAGACATCCTCAAAAATGTACTCAAGCTTTCTCTGTTGTCTAGAAATGCAAACGTCATCGCAGGGACTTGATTGTGAATCATGAGATATGCCCAGGTGCAGACATGATGGACCCATTGTTTGGCATTTTCCACTTTTTTTTTACTTGCTGAAAACAAGCATTCAGGACTTTCTCTCAAGGCAAGATGTGACGATCAATTTGGTGTACTCATAAAACACGAGCAAGATAGGTTCACCTCAGAGAAGGCCCATTTCATATTACTCTGGGGCCATCCAAAATCTGAATCCTGTAAAATGTAATATATTAGAAATTATAAAATTATACTATTTGAATTGGATGGTGGAAAAAGTCTCCACCCCTACCTTTTCATAAGCACACCATTTGAACAACTCCAATAATAACTATGAAAACATTTTGGTTAATGATAGTTCTCTCTCAGTTCTTAGTAGTTACTCAGCTTTTAACCTAATGTTAATTTCTGTCATGCTGTCATTCTGCCCTGCTCACAGTGCCACAGAAATCTGTAAAACATGGTTGTCATTAGTTTTCACAGCTGGCGTTAGAGACATCCTGGTGTCCAGTTGGAGGTCAGCAGCCAAGCCAATCTCAGAAGCCTTCTGAGAAAGAGCCGTCATTGATTATGATGTTGGTGTATAAAAAAGCATGAAACAAAAAAATTCAAAAGAAGTTTTAAAAAACTCACAAAAGCTGTATGTAGTAATATGATGCACTAGGCATTAAGGGGTTATTAAGAGGAATGAAGTAGTCACTAATTATTTTTAAAGACTTTATGGAAAAATACAATTTTTTCCTGACTGATTGCCTTTGGATCCCCACACCCATCAGCTAATGTACCTGCATGCTTGACTTCACTAAACCTTTAGAATGTACAACATTATATTGAAGTACTAAAGGAAGACTGTGCAATGGTATTTTCTCTCTGACTGGTTTGGATGGTGAAAGTCCAGTTTCAAAATATGTAAGCATGCTTCCTCAACAAGTGTAGAAAAATGTCTAAATTGTGTGGAAGTGCTTGCTTGTGTCTTGTTCTTGTGTAAAATGTGGACATTATTTAATTGCAGCACATAAACTTTTTTAACTTCCACCTTCAAGCCTCATTGAGTAACCATGCAAGTACACCAGAAAGGTAACAGATAAAGCTAATGATGTTTCCATAATCTGTGTTTGTAATTTACAAACTATTCAGACTTTGGTCTTTGTTTTTTTTTTCTTTATATAATTGAGCAGTTTTATCAATTGATAGTTAGATCACTGCAATCAAGCAGTCATCTCAAATGAAATGAGTGAATTGCATTTTGAAATGGGAATGTTTGATGTAGAGTTATATGATTTGGAACATGAATAACACACTGTTACCATTCGTGCTTCACAAAGTTAAGGTGTGCTGCTAACAGAGGCTACGTCTACATTAATCCGGATAAATTTGAAAACGGCGTTTTTTTGTCTAAAAACACTCCATGTCCACACTATCGTTTTCAATTGTTTTCATCCACATTGAAAACTCCACATTCCTGTACTGTGCATACGTGAAACGTAAGGCGATTTGACCTGCGTCATTTCCATCTGCTGTTTATTTACTTTCCGGGTCTTTGAAATGTTGCAGCAAAATGTTGAGGAAAAGTGCCAAGTTTTATCTGGAGCTACCTGGAGCATGTACAAACTGATATTAATTTTTAATAGGGCTGTCAAAATTGAGAGCAAACAAAACAACTGCTATGCAATACAATGCAATACATGACTGCATCATATGACTAAAATGCGTCATCGTTTTCGAAAGCCTCCGTTTTCACAGTCCACACTGCAACGCGAAAACGGCATTTTCAAATTTATCCACTTTGGAGAGCGTTTTCAAAAAGCTCAGTTTTCCTTGACCAAAAACAGCGTCTCAGTGTGGACGGAAGGCCAAAATGGAGAGAAAAAGAGTTTTCAAATGAGAACGTATTAGTGTGGACATTCTGGGGTGTAGTTGTTTACCGAAACATATTACAGTTATACTTATATGATGGGCATGGACATAATGTGTAGACTCTCAGCTTTCATTTGAGGATATCCACGTTCAAACTGGATGAAGGGTTTAGGTGTTTCAGCTCCCTAACATGTGCCACCCTCTTTTTAAAGGGACCAAAAGTAATTGGACAGTTGACTCAAAGGCTATTTCATGGGGAGGTGTGGGTAATTCCTTGGATATGTCATCATCAGTTAAGATAATAAAAGGCCTGGAGTTGATTTGAGGTGTGTTGCTTGCATTTGGAAGATTTTGCTTTGAACAGACAACATGTGGTCAAAGGAGCTCTCCATCCAGGTGAAACAAGCCCTCCTTGCACTGCTAAGACAGAAAAAACCCATCTGAGAAATTGGCACAATAGTAGGAGCAGCAAAATCTACGGTGTGGTACATCGTGAGTAAGAAAGAAGGCACTGGTTAACTTAGCAATGCAAAAACACCTGGACGTTCATGGAAGACAACAGTGTTGGATGATCACAGAATCATTTCTGTGGTGAAGAGAAACCTTCTCACAGCTGCCAACCAAGTGAAAAACACTCTCAAGGAGGTAGGCGTATTGATATCCAAGTCTACCATGAAGAGAAGACTGCATTAAAGTAAATACAAAGGGTTCACTGCAAGGGGCAAGCCACTTATAAGCCTCAAGAATAGAAAGGTTAGATTGGACTTTGCTGAAAAACATCTAAAAAAAAAAAAAAGCCAGCACAGTTCTGGGAAAACATCCTTTGAACAGATGAAACCAAGATCAACTTCTACGAGAATGATGGCAAGAAAAAAGTATGGAGAAGGCGTGGAACAGCTCATGATCTAAAGCATACCACAGCATCTGTAAAACGCAGCCCACAAACAAACAGCAACTGAAAGTTGCTGCAGCAAAGGCCTGGCAGAGCATTAAAAAGGAGGAACCCCAGCATTTGGTGATGTCCAGGAGTTCAAGACTTCAGGCTGTCATTGGGGGTTTTCAACCAAGTATTAGAAATGAACACATTTATTTTCTGTTATCTAATATGTCCAATTACTTTTGAGCCCCTGCCACGAAATAAATATGTTAAAAATGCTTTAGTTCCTCACATTTTTATGCAATCTGTTCAACCCACTGAGTTTAAACTGTACAGAATGGTAAATGGTAAATGGTCTGTATTTATATAGCGCTTTCTAGTCCCTAAGGACCCCAAAGCGCTTTACATATCCAGTCATTCACCCATTCACACACACATTCACACACAGAATGCACAGAACCAAAATGCCTGGTGTTGAGGTTTACTTCTTCTTGACCTCGCCGATCCGTTTTATATCCCAGCTGGAGAAGAAGAGTCAGATGAGGCTGGAGTATTTTTCATCAAAGCTTTATTACCAATGCGCACTGGGAGATCACACTACATGCAGTCACAGCAAGCATCAAGTGGATCTGAGGAGCTTTTCCTCATACACACACCTATATAGAGTAAGCAGGGGGGCTGGAGGGCTAATCAGTGATTAGCTGATAAATATCATTTAGCTAAAGTTGTTCATGAGACTAAAGTCATCTAACTTTGGTAATGTAAATATAATATTTACAATATTAAAGTTAATTTATATTATTCATTATTAGTTATTACAGCAGTGAACTTGAACTCTGTGTCAAATACTGAGCTTCAGTAAGGATTCAAGTTGCAGTTATTTATATTTCCTATCACCTTAAATTTTCACTAAGAGACAAGTATCTTTTACAGTGTATATATAGATGTATTATATATATGAGACAAATATTCTTCTTTTAATACATCGGCATTACTAAATGTGTCTGAATTCTTACATATATGTATAAAAAGAAAATTTGCGAGCTGTGATAACTGTTTCTGATAAAATGAAGAGCAGACTGATATATTAAATATTCCTTTATTGGGTGAGAAAATCATACCATGTAATAACTGCTCTAAGTCATACAGAATAGATATCAGAGCCTTAAACAGGCTGACTTCTGCTAAATGGGTCAAACTGAAAGTAAGTATAGAAGAAAGAATGTATACAAACACATAACATCCTTATAAAATATGATGATGTAACACTATAGATCAACTTACCTCAAAATATATAAAGTATATAAACAATCACAGCAATATGATGCAACAAACACAGCAGTACTACTAATCCAAAATACTCAAAGCTTCATAGAACTGAAAAAAACATGGATATTTATTTTTAGCTCCATTCTGCTGCTGATACATACTTTAGGTTTCTGAATATTAAACTTGTTGCTGCCTTTCATAGTGTGTAACTTGAAGGCCCTGAGTACTTTCTCCCACACTGAAAACACTAGAATGATAAAATCATTTGAACATTACCTAATAAGACTGATTCAGGACAGACAATTAGTTATTTTAAACTTTTCTAGCAGTCCTTCACAAACAGGGAACAGTCTGTCTATTCTCTCCATCTGTCAGCTGCTGCTGGCTCTTCCTCCTCCTCTTCCTCACACACTGCTGAGTTTGTCCTGGTGGATCATCAGGGGTGCAAAGCCTCACAGATGATGTGCAGCAGTGGGTCCCTCAGTCTGTCCTCACTCTGGACACTTGCAGTTGTCACACATGAAAATCAAATGTGTGATAAGCTGCAGGATTCAAACACAAGTGTAACTTATAAATACATGTTCATACTTTTATTCCACAATCAGAGAGAAAGAAAAAGAGAGAGAGTGCAGGACAGACAGACAGGTGACAGTCTCAGGTGTACACACTGCTACAAAACAGCACAAGACAAGTAGTATTTAGTGTTTGTGTGCAAGGGTGCAAGTCTCCAGTTTGCGCTGTGTGTGTGATTTGTTTTTTTAAAGCTATTAAAGATTCAAGTTTTTAGTTTTTTTATGATATGTAGCGAGCTTGACGCTCAGTGTCCTTTTATTCTTTTAACTCATTGTGCTGTGTTTTTATTTCAGTGAACGGAGGACGTGCCAGTGGCCCTGGGACCTCAGGTGGTTGGTCGTTTTCACACTTTCTTTTGTACAGCACTGGGTGCCGGCTGTAGTGATTTTCTTTTCGTGTGATTTTCTTTTGGGTCCGCGGCTGCTGGTAAGTCCCAGTTCCATGATTGTTTTATTGTAATTTTAGGACACTGTCAACAATGACGCTACATTTAGTATTTTCTTAATGTTTTATTCTTCATTGGTCTATAAATATACATAAAACCTTATTAATATTTGAGCCAACCTGCCTCTCTGTGCATCTCCGAACCTGTGCAAACCTCGTTTTTTATTATTATATTATTTTATTCTCAAAAGATTTTATATTTCCTGGGGGTGAAATTCCCCTAGGTGGCGTTGTCATTTTATTAATTTTTATAACCCCGCCGACCACTTGGTCACACATTCAAAATACAATCAATAAAATGCACCTGTGTTCCTTGTCGATAACATACGCCTGCCCATACCAGAACCCCACCGCCACCATGGGCCACTCGATCCACAACGGTGATGTCAGCAAACCGCTCACGCACACGATGTCACATACGCTGTCTGCCATCTACCCAAAACAGTGAAAACCGGGACTCATCTGTGAACAGAATGCCTATCCAACGTGCCAGAGACCATCGAATGTGATGATTTGTCCACTCAAGTCGGTTATGACAACGAACTTCAGTCAGGGCCAGACCCAGATGAGGATGAAGAGCATGCAGATGAGCTTCCCTGAGACGGTTTCTGACAGTTTGTGCAGAAATTCTTTGGTTATGCAAACTGATTGTTGCTGCAGCTGTCTGGGTGACTGGTCTCAGGCGACCATGGAGGTGAACATGCTGGATGTGGAGGTCCTGGGCTGGTGTGGTTACACGTGGTCTGCGGTTGTGAGGCCGGTTGGATGTACTGCCAAATTCTCTGAAACACCTTTGGAGACGTCTTATGGTATAGAAATGAACATTCATTACACGGGGAACAGCTCTGGTAGACATTCCTGCAGTCAGCATGCCAATTGCACGCTCCCTCAGAGGTTGCGACATTTGTGGCATTGTGCTGTTTGATCAAACTGCACATTTCAGAGTGGCCTTTTATTGTGGGCAGTATAAAGGCACACCTGTGCACTATTCATGCTGTCTAATCAGCACCTTGATATGCCACACCTGTGAGGTGGGATGGATTATCTCGGCAAGGGAGAAGTGCTCACTAACACAGATTGAGATAGATTTGTGAACAATATTTGAGAGTCATGGGTCTTTGCTGTATGTAGAAAATTTTTCAGATGTTTGAGTTCAGCTCATGAGAAATGGGAGGAAAAACAAAAGTGCTGGGTTTATATTTTTGTTCAGTGTATTTACAAGAGTCTTTATTGAACAGCAGAGAATATTGGGAAATGCGATTCTGGGTAGATTTGGCAACAGGGAAATGGCGACTGCTGCAGGAGACGGTGGCTCTAGGGAACTGGATCATGGAGGAAGTCACGTTGAGGAACGAAGGAATGAGAGAGATCCTGCAACAATCCAATCCAACTTTATTTATAAAGCACAGGACCCCCCAAAAAAGTACAGTAAATAAGTTAAGAACAGAATAAAACAAAACAGCAAAAAATAAAACACAAAACATAAAAATTAAAGCAGCCCTATATTTAAAAAAACAACAACAAAACAAGATAAAACAGCATAGAATCAACTAACAACAACTAAAATAAAACTAAAACCAACATTTCTCAAGGTGTCAAAGGCCAGGGTGAAGAGATGGGTTTTCAGAAGTGATTTAAAAACAGGCAGCCTGACTGTCAAGCTTCAGTTCAGAGTCCACTTTGACCCCCAGGTTTGTGACAGTTGGCTTATTATACTGGGACAAGGTATCTAAAAACACATTGGGGGTCTCAGTGGGGCTACCAGAAACCATCACCTCAGTCTTTTTGTCACTGAATTTTAAAAAGTTAAGAGACGTTCAACCCTTAACGTCATCAAAACACTGAAGTAATGGCTGTAGCAGATGGAGGAGGAGTTATTGCTTGAGTAAGGAGCAGGTAACTGAGAAGAGCTGCCTAGTTACCACCATGGACAGCACGGACGGACCATGACCATATATGTATGTTTATACAATACATATGGATTATCAGATATAAGTTGTTTCATCCTCTCAGCATTAGTATTCAGTAAACAAACACCAGCATCATCATTTGTTTGCATTCTTTTAATTAATTAATTGAGGAATTTTTCAGGGACAAGATTTAAGAAGTGACATGACGTTAAAATAAACCACTTTGAAGGCAGTTTAGTTTTTGTTTTACACTGGGACAGGCATGTCACATGAAGCAAGCAACACACCATTGCTTTTATATCAAACTTTCAACTTGCTCTCCTCTGATACTTGGTCCTCTTTTACTCCTGTTACATTACAAGACATCAGAGTCCTGCTTTGTCATATAAAACAGACTTCAAGCCCCCTTGATGTCCTTCCATCTTCATTTTTCACTAGTGTGTTTGATTCAGTTGGCCCTTGTATTGTGGAAATGATAAATACTTCTCTTCATACTGGCTCTGTCCCCAGCTTCTTTAAACAAGCTGTTGTTGAGCCAATATTAAAGAAACCCCAGCTGGATCCATCTCTTCCTAACAGTTATAGGCCAATATCCAAATTGCCTTTTATATCGAAAATTTTAGAAAAAGTAGTACTAGAACAACTTAACTATTTCCTGGATAAAAATGCTGTTATGGACACTTTCCAGTCTGGTTTTCGTAAATTCCATTCCACTGAAACGGCCTTACTTAGAGTATCTAGTGATATCTTGATGGCAGCAGACTCTGGAGAATACACAGTGCTGGTCCTGTTGGATCTCAGCTCTGCTTTTGATACTGTAGATCACAGTATCATGATAAACAGACTCAAGAACTTGTTTGGGATTACTGGTGTTGTTTTAAAATGGTTTATATCATATCTGTCTGAGAGATCTTTTACTGTTTGCATGAATCATGTCACATCAGAATCAACAGTTTTGCCGTGTGGGGTACCTCAGGGATCTGTCCTGGGTCCAATTCTCTTTTACTTTATGTATTTCCCTAGGCCAAATTATTAAGCGCTATAAATATATCTCCTATCATCTCTATGCTGACGACATCCAACTATACTGTTCCTTCAAAATGTCTGAGTTTTATAAATTGTCTAATTTAAGTAATTGCCTGACAGAAATTAACAAATGGTTATATGACAATTTTCTCCAACTAAACTCTGATAAAACAGAAACTCTAATTATTGCTCCAGACCACATGGTCCCAGAAATTAGACAGCATATCAGCTTCTTAGAACCTTATGTAAAATCAAGCCTTAGAAATCTCGGTGTCATATTTGACAGCTCAATGTCGCTCGAGCAGCATTCTAAGCAGCTGGTCCGAAACTGTTTTTATCATTTACGGAATATTTCTAAACTCAGACTAATGGTATCCAAGCCTGAACTTGAGATGATTATTCATGCTTTTATTTCTTCTCGTTTAGACTATTGTAATGGCCTTTTACTTGTTTTAACAAATCAGCCTTAAGTCGTCTTCAGACTGTGCAGAATGCCGCAGCACGACTCTTAACAGGCACCAAGAGAAGATTGCATATCACTCCAGTCTTGGCCTCCCTTCACTGGTTGCCTGTAAATTTTAGGTTTCATTTTAAAATTTTAGTTCTAACATTTAGGGCCCTACATGGTCAGGCTCCTCAATATTTATCTGACCTGCTGAAACCACACACACCTTCTCGGGCTTTAAGGTCACTAGATCAGAGACTGCTGGTGGTACCGCGCACTCGCTTTAAAACTCGTGGTGATCGGGCCTTTCAGACTGTGGCACCACGGTTGTGGAATTCTCTCCCACTGTCTCTTCGCTGCACGGACTCCATTGATTCTTTTAAGAAACAGCTGAAGACATTTTTATTTAGAAAAGCATTTGATTAATTTCTTCTTATGCTGTTCTTATAGTTTTATTGTTTTACATTGTTTTATTTACTGTTATATTGTTTTTATATTCCCATTTCCTGTGTTGTAAAGCACTTTGTGATTTTTATCTGTGAAAAGCGCTATATAAATAAATTTTACTTACTTACTTACTTACTTTATAGCCTAAGCTAGTTTGCAATGCCAGTAAAAGTTGGGCCTGTAAAACACAGACCATGTAATAAAATACCAGAACAACAGCACATTATTCATTGTTGCATAACTGGTTAATCTTTAGATTTGACTCAGTCACACATCCCATGTTCAAATCTGTTTTCAAAGCCTCTTTGTAATGGCTGTTTTGACAAATTTATCCTAATTCACAGTAACAGTTCCACAATAACAGTTCTGGGACCAGTACGTTTTACTATTTACATCCTGCCACTTGGCAATGTCATCAGGCTGTCTCCTGTCACCCTTCTACTGCCCTGTCCTCTTAGTATAAAACCATCTTTGGCCACCTTTCCTGCTGCCAGATGTTTTTAATTTTTGGTCTCTTTTGTTTGTATGGCTAATTAGAAGCCACTTGGAATTGAGCACTTTTGTTTTTATAACAAATTCTTAGAAGTAAAAATTAAGTTGGACTTTAAATTTTGGGAAAGTTTTTCACCTCTCATCAAAGAGATTTCTTCAGTTCTAAAACCAAATGGTGGAAAGTCCCAGGTATTTAAACCCTAGTTGGGGTTGTCCCTTAAGAAGGGTAGTACCCCACTATTAATCATGTGCCTCATTACACAAGCCAAGGTGGATGTGGGTCATTATTACTAGAAGTTTCGGTTTAAACCGCTGCGAGACCTTTCCTATACCCTACATTTTCATCTGCTGGCTGTCTGCTCTGTTTTCTGCACAACTATTTGCATACGCATTTTTTTGAACATATATGATGAGTGCTGTAAAACTACTTTTCTAGACTGAAAAAAAGCCTAGCCAACCTACTTTCAGGCCCTTGTTTTGTTTGTGTATACTGAAATCTAAGGCTGAACACGATATCTCAAACTCTTGAAGATAAAAGCCTGAAATCTCACAGTTTTTTTTCTTACCATCGAAATAATTCAGGATCTGTAATTTGATATGTAGACCTAAGAATGTCTGAGTATTGGCTAGTGTGTAAAAAAACAAACAAAAACACCCCACCAACTTCCAAACCACCTGAAGAAGTTCAATATTTGAGAACACGAATAAAAAAAATTCACATAGTAAAAAACATGAAGTGACAGTTTCTGAATGGTATATAGTTATATTTCAGGATAATGCAAAAAAGCAAAAATAAAACAAAAAAACATGTAGAATACATGAAACTTCCTAACATGAACTTCTTAGTCACAATATAAAAATGCTATTTTTATTCACTTTTCAATATAACACCCTCAACTGCACCAATCAGTAAATGTGGAGTATTAAACATTAGGCCTCTCTCCTCTAAGTTCCTGTTAGTGAATCATTTTATTTGTCTGTTTTGCTGTAACTAAGATTAAGGAACTGATTCTTCACTGTTATCTTCTTCAATGCCACGTGCCACCACACTGCAGATCAGCTACCTAAACGTTACTCCCACACAGGTAATTGCCTTGTTAATAGTGTTACATCCTCACTGTGTACGGCCCTGAATGCTGTGGCTCCTCTAAAAAACAAGACAACAAGTCAGAGATTGTCACTGCAGGGTACACCGGTGTGTTTTGTTGCACAAACCCAAAAGCAGACAATGAAGGAAGGAGCTGCATTCTCAACAAAAGGTGAGCCTTTATTCTGGGCAAACACATGAACTAAACCAAAAACGAGACCAAGTTTACACAAAGGTAAACAGACAAAAGTAAAACTGTGACTATGACACAAACTAAGACTGTGACTTGATAATATGAAGGGAAATAGGCAGACGTCCTGACAATGAACAGTAGGAGACAAAGGACTTAAATACACACTAGGTGATCAGGGGAAGTGGAGACACATGAGGAAACAGCTGACTAGAATGAACATAGTGACGCACAGAAAAAAGTAAACCTAAACACAATAGGCATGGAAACCAGACTTTCAAAATAGACAGGAAACATGACGAGACGCAGACATGACAGGAACTTGACAACATTAATGCTGCAGACAAAACATGACAGGCAAGACACAGTCAACAACAGGGGGAACTTTAACACAGGGGTGAAGACCCAAAGGAATCTAAATGAACAAAGAAGTACAACTGAGGAACCTAGGAGCTAATACCAAAAGGACTAAACATAAACAATGAATATCAAAATATAAGAAAACTCAAAGCGCTGGGTCACACAGCCCGGGACTGTGACAGGGATGCTTGATTTCCTGGTACTGTGTAACTCTCAAACATACAACTTAAAGCAAATATTAGAATAGAATAGCCCTTTATTGTCATTTTACATGTGCCACAAAATTATGGGTGCTCCACGCCAGCCGTGCAGGGGTAAAAGGATATATATAAATATTAAAGACATCAGAAATAACAAACAGAAAAGATGTATATACAGTCTCGAGGCATATATACAGGACAAGAGAACCTAACTGAGAGCTTGGAAGCAGTGGAAAAGGACTCGGTCTGATAATGAGTAAGCTGAAGAGGAAATGGATTTGCGCTCATCTAGAAGATTTTGTTTGGCCTGGAGAAATAGTTTTTTACTCTGAAAACATAGCTGTCTGTAAAGCTAAGACATCTTCCTATTCCTATTAGTTAAAAAGCCCTTACCTGGTCCAGCTGTCTTTGCCAATTCTCTAACCTTCCTTGCTCATTAGCAACTTGTTGACTTCAAATATAATATGCTAGTACTGCAACTTTTGCATGTGTGTCAATTTCACGCTTTGGAGAGGCAAAGCATGAAATGGACACAGTAGACCAGTCTATTGCATGCTTTACTATATCATTAAATTTTGTCTTCCCTCTCCCATATTGTGTCTTTTGTTCTTTCTTCTCTTCTTTTTTTCTCTTTCCCCTCATCCTCCAAATGGTTAGGGGAGATGGCTGGCCCATCCTTAACATGGTTCTGTCAGAGTTTTTTCCACCCCATTGTAGCAAAGTGCTTGTTCATATGGGGCTGTTTGATTGTTGGCTGTGGCGCGTCCAGCAGGGTGGCCTGGGGGGGCACAGGGAACCCCCCCCCCCAAGCAGACTGGCCACCCCGAAGCTAAAACAATAAAATTCAATGAAATATCAAATGTACGATTATGTTTTCACAGTGAAGGTCAGATATCCGAGTGTAAGTGAATGCAGCATCGGCTTCTGCGCTATGAGCATCATGTTAGCAAAGGTAGGAGAGCCAAGCACCAAAGACAGCACCTCAGAAAACAGTTTTTCAGCAAAAGATTAACAGGTTAACATAGCTGGACTGGCCATCGAGCATACCTGGGTATTTGCCCGGTGGGCTGATGACTTATTTATTTCTTTTATTTGTAACGGCATGAACAATGAGAGGTGGTGGATAGGCCAGATGCTGGCCGATGTGTAAAAATAACTCAGTTGTTTGGTGGTGGCTATGGCGGAGCTTGCATGGAGGCCAGCAGGTGGATGAGGGAAGGGGAGGCAGGAGAAGGAGAGATCCGAGGCAGCCGCCAGTCCGAGTGTCAGGTGAACTAAATTTCAGGTAAGAAGTTATGACCTGCAGTCTATCTGGGTCAGATATAAACCAAGTTTAGGTGGAGTTTATTTTCGTTGTGCTGACTTTTTACAGTCAGTTACAATAACTCGTACTGCGTACTAGCTAGCATGACAGAGTTTCTATACAGCTGGGTGGATGCTATGATGTTACTGATAGTGAACTTTATTTTATTCATAAGGTTAGTTAGTAGAGTTGTCAGCGGCTCCTTAAAAAAATGGAATGGTCCCTCATTCAGAGAAAATATTACACATTTCGTATTGAGCTGAGAGAGACGTAGTTTGTCCCGGACTTCAGCTAGAATGAAAAAAAGACAAAGCTGGAGTTATTCTGTCTTTACGCTGCACAGCTGCCTCTTCTTCTCTCAGTCTCCCCCCTCCCTCTCCTGTTTCTACTTCAATCATGAAACTGATCAATGATCAGCTGATCGGCTTTTCTCCCTTGTTTGTTTATCGCCCACTTTGCGCCAGAAAGAGGAAACCAGCGGATGTCGCCCGCCGGTCTCTAGTCAAAATGCCCAATTTTTTGTCCCAGTGCAGCCCTGCAGGTTAATACTGGCAGTGTCACCATGCCAGCTGACTGTATTTCATCATCAGCCAGTGTTGTTCTTTATACATCAGTATTACCAAAGTTTATCATAAGGCAGCATAGAAAGTATTTACTTGCTTTCAGGTTTCATTCAAATGTTAATCTTTTCATTTGTTTCCCCACTTTTTTCCTGTTTCAAAATCAAACACCAGTTTGTGAGAAGATTATCTTCTTTTTTTAATAGGCAGATAAAGTTTTGCATTGGCTAATTTGCCAATTGTATGTTAAAAATGTTTGTATTTTAATATTCAAAAATGTTTTTGCCCAAAACATATCTGCACTATATGTCAGTAAAAATACTATGCAAATATTGCTGTCCTTGAATGCTGAATAAACACTGACAAAGCACTGATTGTATCCCTTGTACTTTATCAACGCAATATCTAAAAACTTTGCACCGTAGTGGTTAAAATCTCATTCTAATAAGAGTTAAAAGTGCATTCGGTTATTAGGTTTATAGGGTTATTGAATTATGGTTAACGGTTGGTAGAATTTTTTTTTAACATTATCTGCCAATTACATCTTCCACCCTTCTCCAAATCTGTGCCCCTACCTGGCCCCCCCAACAAAAATTTTCTAGACACGCCACTGATTGTTGGGGGTGTTTTCCAGATGCTGAGCAGTCCATGAATTAATCTGAGGTCAAAGACATTTGTGCAGCTGCTAATGATCGTCTTGCCAAAGTCTCCACTGCTACCTTTTCATAGACACAATGTTAACCTGCCCCAAGAATATATATACAAACATTTGGCTAATGAAAGTTCTCTCCCAAATGTAACAGTTCTTAGTAGCTCCTTAGCTTTGTTGCTAGTTGTCAGAATACTTTTACTGTAAACTAAATGTTAATTTTGCAGTTTAAACCAGGGATGTAAAACTCATTTTACATCGTGGGCCACTTACAAGCTACTTTGATCCTAAGTAGGCCAGACCAGTGAATTTACATGATAAATGTGTAAAATTACACAAAAAGTAATTAATTACCAAGACTATCCCATAATTCTAAAATATACATTTTTGATTCATTCAAAGAAAAGATACTTTCTCCTGTAAATCCACTGTAAATTTATATAGTAGAGAAATTTCTGTCATTTAATTGTTTATCTATTAATTACTTTGCTGTAGTATAAATGAGGCGGGCTCTTTATTAATAGGAAAAGCTTTAAACTTATGAAAATACAGTTAGAAGTTCAAAATCCATGCTCTCCCTTACATTTTCCAGAGCCTTCCAGAGGGTTGGAATGGAGTCTTTGACGGGCCGTTTCT
Source organism: Oreochromis aureus (assembly GCF_013358895.1). Classification (NCBI taxonomy): domain Eukaryota; kingdom Metazoa; phylum Chordata; class Actinopteri; order Cichliformes; family Cichlidae; genus Oreochromis; species Oreochromis aureus. The sequence continues at coordinate 21,381,965 of NC_052953.1, forward strand.
GGCCTCTGGCCTTATTTTTGACACCCTTGGTCTAGACCTTTCTTTGTCTTAAGATACATGATGGTGGACATGCTAACAACATTTTAAATACACCTTGTCTAAAAATAAAACAAACCAAGGCTAGAAACATTTTACTTTGACTACAAGTTACATGCTTTATTTAATGCCTGCAAAAGATAACACTAATAATCAGTAACATTTTAATAAACAATAAAAATGCACTAATACAAAAATGATTCAACAATGAATTTGATCTTATTTTGCCCCTCTCACACCCCTCTAGGAGCCCCAAAAGTATAAAAATAGCTTTAATTTCACAGCTGATCTTGAGACCTGCTGGTGTCCAGGTGGAGGTCAGCAGCCCAGTCAATCTCAGAAGCCTTTTGACTCGCAAGCTGTTGATAACTTGATTTGCAGGATAAAGAAGCTATTTTGACATGGAGTCAGCAGCTGACCCACCTTGCTGTTTTTGCTGGCCAGCAGTCTCTGGGCAGTCTACTGTATAACCACACCATCTTTTTAGAGTAAAACTGAGAGCACTTGTAGCTCTCAAAAAATGAAATTTGAATGTAAAATTATGACACTCAGGGGCAAGTTGAGAAACTATTAATTACTCTCAAACACAATAAAAGTTGCCATAAAGGCAGTAAATTAAAAAACAATTCAAGAACTTCAGTTGACTAATACGGAAGTGTTGTATATGTTTTACTGATTGCTCTTGTGACTGATGGAGTTTTCTCTTACTTCAGATTACTACACTGTGGCAGAATTGTAGATTAACGCTGTAATCTTAATTCATAAAGTCTGACAGAAACCCAGTAAAAGAATCTAAGACAGTGATAGGCTACTGATTTATGATTAAAAGACTCCCAAGCAAAAAAATGACACAACAAGTCAATTATTCACCTCAACTTGCCAAAGATCAAAGTGTATTGGTTGACCATAAGTAACAATAAGACTTTAGATGGTCTTAAATTTTCGTGTATTTCAGGGTGACGACTTCATTTGCTGTTGGAAGGTAACATCCCATACCTGTAAAAAAAATTTAAAAGTTCAGAGAATATTATATAATAGGACAAGTTGGACTGTGTGCATCAAATGTCTGACCTCAGCTTATCTAACAGATCGTGAGTTTGGTTCACTCACCAACATTAAGTGGGGTTTTACCACTCAGCAGTTGCCAGTAGTATGATGAATTTCCTGCCAAACCATTTACACTCTGAAGGAATGGTCCATAGTCGTCATATGGTATGTACTGAAAGCTGGAAATGCAGGGCATGACTTTTTAAAGAGTGAAATGGACAGTTTTTAATATAACTATGAAATCCTTTTTAACAATGCAAATAGTTTCACTTTCTATGTTTTTACAAAGAACTCTGCATTCAATTATTAGTTATTATTAATCTCTGGCTCTTTTGCGTCTTTTGTCCTGTCTCCCTCCCCTCACACCCAGCTGGTCATAGCAGATAGGTCCCCCTGAGCCTGGTTCAGCGCGAAGTTCTTCTCTGTTAAAAGGGAGTTTTTTCTTTCTACTGTCGCCAAGTGCTTGCTCATATGGGGCCATGTGATTGTTGGGAAATTCTCTGTGTTATTGCAGGGTCTTTATCTTACAAAATAAAGTGCCTTGAGCAAATGTTGTGGTGATTTGGTGCTATATAAATAAAATTCAATTGAAAAGAAAAAAACTGAGTTATAGAAGGTCCTCTATTGTGATTGCACAAAAGAGCACAAACACTTTCAAAAACTCATGAGGATTTATGAAACATTAATGAAAGGAAGGCATTTTAAAGCTAAAGATGTTATGTGGTTTTTGACCGTACTGTACATATACTGTAGTTTCTGTGGTCTACTGTAAGAAAAAAGTATGAAGATTTGTTTTTTTAAGATGTCAACAAACATTACAGGGCACAATTAGTCATCTGAAATTAATAATTCACACCCAGATATACGGGGTCTCAATTTTAATTAAAAATTAAGAGAACAAAACAAAATGTATGGCTTCTTCTAGTAAAGAAATAGCTGATATCATGGTCTTACTTGAAGCCTTGGTTTGAGTATTTCAGTCTCGTCAGTCCACCGAAGAGGCTTCCTCTATAAGCAGTAGAAGTGTTGTAGGTCTTAATGTCACTGGGTGGCACATTCACCTGCACTCTGAAGTTAGTGTTACCTTAAATAACAAAGGAGGTTGAAGTTAGTTTACAGAAGATGAGCAGAAAAACAATAAAGGTGATTTTTTTGCTTTATAGCTTACCCTGAGCTGATGTCCCAACAAAAAACAGCAGCAGCAGGGCTGCAGAGAGGAGAACAGGGTTCTTCATTTTGACTGCAGGGTACCAGAATGCACACCTGAAAATTTTGATATGCAAACATGAACACAAACATACGTTGTGGAAAGCGGTTCCTGAACACTGAGTATCACCATCCCCAAATACAGCATTTATAGTGGAAGAAAAACCTCTTAGTGTTTTATTATTATTTTTATTTGGTACGTGAGTTTATCAAGTCAACTAAAGGTTCACTTGATTGTAGTAGGGTATTTGTTCTCACAACCAGTGTTTAGGATGTTGGCATTGATGGGATTGTCATCATCTCCCCATCGCTCCTAAAAGTGAGGTGTGCAATATTAGGAAGTTCAACAAAGTTAAGCTTTTCTTGCTTGACAAACCCTAAAGTCTAAGTTGGAGATAAAGAGTATCACATTAGTGGTTATCAACATTCCCTGTTAAGTTGGGCTTTCTGCTTCAGACTCTGTGAATGCCCAGGATTTCATGTGTCATATTATCCCTGTGAGTGTAGCCTACTCTAATCAGAGACGTTAGCAGATGATAAAATGGTGACAAAAATCTGTAAAAAATATGAAAAATGTAACAGAACCGCACAGAGCAGTAAAATACACATTTTAATTCAAATAAACTATTTTAATGTTGACTACGTTGGGTGCTGCCTTTTATTTCTAATATAAAAACTGCAGATGTGAACACATTACACATTAGAACCTTAGACTGGATACATTTAAATATTAAAGGTTACTGTGCCTTCAAAAAAAAAAGGAGACATGGAAAATGCTTTAGTATGTTAGTAGATCAAAGGTAAATTGCTTTTATTTAATATCAAAGACATTTAAAGATATTCTTACCTTTTACACGTTCTCTTTTCAACAAATGTGTAAGAATGCAGCCGTGGAGGTTGTAACTTTTCAGTTGAACAGTTCCTCCTCCTCAAGTTGAAGCTGAACTACAGATCAGCAACTTTTATACCTCTACGCCACACATAGCATTATACAGAAACAACCAATGATGATACAGAAAACTAACCAAGCCCTATACTTGTGCAATCAAAAAAAGAGAAGCTAAAATCTGTGTTGACTAACCATGGATGTTATTGAATGACAAAAGGTGACCATGTATATTAAATTGCATAGGAGTTTTAATTTGTATAACATTTGCTACATCCGGCATTTTTTCTGTAATTAATTGTTTAACTGCAGGTTCGAATTCGACCCGCTGCCCTTTGCCGTATGTGTTCCCCTCTTTCTCTCCCGCAACTTTCCTGTCTCTATCTAATAAAGCCAGAAAAAGGCCAAAAAAAAGAGATAATTTTAAAATCTAATGTGCAATTTATTTAGGATTTTCAGGGTGAGAAAAACCTGCGTGCTTGTGTCCGCAAACCGAAGGTGACCAAGAAAGTTAATCGTGTTTCCAGGATCTCTGTTTGAATTTACACATAACTGATTTGTCAGACTTCAGCCTTCTTCTTTACATAATTGAGCCCTTTTATTGCTTCATAGCTAGATCACTGTAATGAAACAATCACACAGTCTCAAATGCAATGTGTAAGTTGTGTTGAGAAATGGTAATACTCTGATGTTGAGCTGTATCATTTGGAAAATGAATAACACATTGTTGTTACCATTCATAGCATTCATGCTTCACAAAGGCAAGGTGTGCTGTTGACAGAAAGTACATTGTGTGGGTTTAACCTTTTTTCTGGTTTGGTACCGAAACTTCTTAGAAGAATTTTCAGTGTATTCTTCTTTCCTTTTTGACTTTAACTTGAAATTGGCTCTCTCTACAGTGCAGTATCATTTCCTGCTCCTGTACTGAGCCAGGCCTACTTTATTCTTACTGACATGACACAAATCAGTGATGCAGATTTAATACACACTTTAACTGAAATATAGCAAAAGTTCAAAATGTTCTGATGATGCAGGGTTGATGTTTTTGACTTACAAATTTAGAAATTTGTTCTCTAAATAGCATCAAAAACATTAGCTAATGTAGCCTATTATTAGCTAATTTTAGTCACTAGTCTGCTTGTGTATCGCGAGTTACCAGCAAAGGAGCTGATGTACTTTATTATTTTACTTGTTAAAGATTTCTATTCCTATTCTGGGCAGCATTTCTTGTTTACAGAACAGCTCCAGGTTATAGCGAGTCAAAGGGTGTTACTTATCTGTTTTCAGTTGCAGTAGTAGTTTTCAGTGGTCTTAACCACTGTGTTGCATCTCAGTTTGAGGGTGTTGGCAATCTTCTTATAGTCTAGGCCATCTTTATGTAGAACAACAATTCTTTTTTTCAGATCCTCAGAGAATTCTTTGCCACGAGGTGCCATGTTAAACTTCTAGTGACCAGCATGAGAGTGTGAGAGAGATAACACCAAGTTTAACAGTTTAACCTCCTCCCTATTAAAACCTGTGACCTTGTAACACTAACGAATCACACGACAACGGGACGGGAAAGGGCTAGTTGGGCACAGTTTGGACATTTCACCTCAGAGGTTTTCTCACGTTTGTTGCCGTTCAGACATTAATGGCTGTGTGTTGAGTTATTCTGAGGGGACATCAAATTTACACCATTATACAAGCTGTACACTGATTACGTTCTATCAGAGTTTCATATCTTTAGTGTTGTCCCTTGAAAAGATATAATAATAAGAAAAATGTGAGGGATGTACTCATCCCTCACATCCCCCGCCCCCCCGCCCCCCACTTTCCCTTCTATGCCTGGATTCTGCCTCATGCTTTCACACTTTAAAATGCTTTCAGATGGTATATCCTTTTCAACAAATACCCCTCTTCATTCTTTTCATTTCTTGGCTTTTATCACTTTTATTTACTTTTTATGTACTACAACACATTTTGCACAAACACTAACAATATTTCAATAAGGACAGATCATTAGAAGGAACATGATTTATTGATGAACAGAATATAGATAGATGTTTGGCGGTTTGACTGCAATGGCCCATCTTTGCAGAACGGAACCCCTGCTGTGAAAGGGATTAGAGCAGGACCCCCAGAGCCTAGACGCTGGAGGTGGGCATGAAGGTTGCATGAATGGAGATCGAGAGATGAGAGGTGGAGATGATGGCCGACAGAACAGAGTGCCTGCAGAAGGCTGAAAAAGCGAATGCGAAGAGCCTGATCTAGGCTCAGGGTCGCTGACAGAGAAAACCCTTCAACTTCATTGAGCATTTAAACAGCTAACAACTATTTACCCTCAAAAGTTTGACTCAACTGAACTGGACACAATGGGTTTCAGTGAGAGAAACCTTTCATCACTCACTCGTTCATGACAGTTGGAGGAGCAAGCAGCAGCAGCACTGTAAACTATCTGACAATCAGACAGGTGGTATTTTGGAGATTTAGGACCAAAACTGAGCTCAAACTGAACTCACTTTAGACTGGCATTCATAAACTGAAAAATCTACAGCTTGGCTGGATGAGGGTGTTATTTTATGTTTGAAGCACAAAATTCTTTATTATGATAGAAAATTTGTGTTTCACCTCATCTAACCTCTGTGTACTATTGAGATGCATTTGTAACTTTCTTGGACAAAGAGTGTATAGAATGATATGTCATAACGAATGTGCTAGCAAAAAATAATAATAATAATAATTATAATGATAATAATAGTAATTTCATTTTACGGACACAATTAAATTCCCTGTGTGTAAATTCTACAATTAGTGCGTGTGTGGCATATTTGAGTGAGGACTCAGTGCTCTATTTGTTTACAATTTGAGAAATAAAGTTCGGCGAACTAATTATCAGGAGCTGTTATTTACTGTGCAGCAGTGGAAATACAGACAACTGTCACTGGATTACTTTATTGTTGAAGAAATATTTTCAGTCAGATTCTAAGGCAAGTTCCAAAGTCTCTGCACTGCCATCCCATTAATCTGTTGTACAATATTATAAAGCATAGCACAGAGAAGCACGCATCATTTCTAAGAAAAAGTTTCTTAGTCAATTGAGTAAAGTTAATTTTATAAAATGTGAACAAGTATAAAATGTGTTTATGTTGTTGCCAGTGAGTGCACTCAGTGAAACATCTGTACACATCTGGCTGCAGAGCTCCACTCCTCTCTGCAGGCTCTCATAAGTATCTTACACACCATGCTTGTAGCTGCTGCGTACTAGGTGTGCTAAGTTTTTATTCTTTGTGGTTCTTTGCCCAGCTTAGCACTAGATTAACTTTAGTTAGATCTGTTGTTGATCTATCACTCTGGTCTCCGGTTCTGGACCACAGGGAAACACCACATTACTTGAATTGTGTTGCGTTTCCAACTTGAATTTCTGATTTTATTTTAGTTTTTCCAAGGACAAATTATTTGATTTAAGAAATTTGAGATTATTCTGGGTTTGGTAAGAGGGTCTGCCATTCAGAGAAGTTCAGTGAACACAGTTAGTTTGGGCTTATTGACACGGGCTCAACCTGGTGCACGAACACAGAGGCTGGAGCAAAATGACAGACCAACAAATCAACATCATCATAACTACTTACAGAGTTTTGGCTAAATATTCCACAGCTTAACATCAAGAGTCAGAAGTGGCCAGACAACGGCATTGCCCTCAACCTTAAAGGGACCAGCAGCATAAACAAACACCATCATGGATGGAGAGACGTCCTTCAAATCACAAGCTGGAAAGTTTACCTGTAATATCACTGTGTTCGAATGGACTTTGAAAGACTGTCTGAGTTTGAGATTTGCCAAACATGGAGTTAAAATGGCAATGGACGAGACTGATAAAAAAATAATAAAAATAAAAAGAAGAACGTGGAGGAAATGGCCTGCATGGTAAATGGCCTGCATTTGTATAGCGCTTTACTCAGTCCCTAAGGACCCCAAAGCGCTTTACACTACATTCAGTCATTCACCCATTCACACACACATTCACACACTGGCAATGGCAAGCTACATTGTAGCCACAGCTGCCCTGGGGCGCACTGACAGGAACTATGGCTGTGTCCCAATTCAGGGTCTGCACGCTTGAAGTACGCATTTCAAGTGCGAGTACGTCACCGCCACGCGACGACGGCTGTCCCAATTCAAAGTG